>NC_073302.1:290774722-290892222 GCF_027595985.1 Sorex araneus
CCTCCCCCTCTTTTTCTCTCGTAGGGCCGAAGCACGTGGTGGTTAAGTTCGTGGTGAAATTCTTTCCACCTGACCACACGCAGCTCCAAGAGGAACTCACCAGGTCAGTGGTTCACAGAGTGGGTCTTTCTAGCCCTGGCGTGGGCAAGGAGAATCCAAGGTTAATGTCCGGAGTCAACCAGTTAAACATTTCCCCGGGTTGCTGGACCGGCGTCTGTCTGGGCCCCTGTCTGGGGCAGCTGTGCCCTGTCGGGGCGGGGGGGGGGGGGGGGAGAGGGAGGGCAGCCAGAGCTACAGTGGTTGGGCAGGGGGGGGGGAGTCTCACGTTCCCCGGGAGCCCGGCTGCTCTGAGCTGTCGCATGAGACAAGCCAGGCCTCTCGGCCATTCCTGCCCGGTGCCCGCCTTCTCCCGGCCACACCCCAGCATGGTGGGGACACGCAGCGCTGCTGTGGAATCCAGAAAACTCAGGGTCTGTCTCTGTCCCGGCCCTGGGTGGCTGGTCGGGAGCAGTTGCCTCTGGGAGTGTGGCCACTCGGGGCAGACCTGCCCCGGGGAGCTGGTGGCGGCCAGCGGTGGGCATCCTCTCCACTCTCCTCATCCTCCCGCGCCCCCCTGGCCACAAGGCTGGGCTGGCCGGTGCTTCCGAGGGGCCACTTGGTGCTTGGAGTGCGACCTGGCCACTCCCGATGGCCGTCATCGCTCTTGCTGCTCTGTCACCGGTGGCCAGGCTGACTCTGGCCAGGGGGTGCAGATGTTCTTTCGAAGGAACAGTTTCATGTCCTTTGAATCAGTGCCTGCAAGTATCACGGACGGGTCACATGGAAGTTTTATTATCTGGTTTGTGTGGGGCCAGATACGAAAGCTGAAGACTCACTAACGTGAGGCTCCCCTGGCCCGCCGCCCTCGCCTCCTGCCTCCCTGGTCTCATTTGAGAGAGGAGCTTGGACCACGCGGAGCTGCTCCCGGCGCTGTGCTGGGGGTGCTCCCAGCTCTGTGCTGAGGGTCACTCCTGGCTCTGTGCTGGGGGTGCTCCCAGCTCTGTGCTGGGGGTCACTCCCGGCTCGTGCTGGTGGTGCTCCCAGCTCTATGCTGGGGGTCACTCCCAGCTCGTGCTGGTGGTCACGCCCGTGGCACTTAGGGGACCGTGTTTTGCTGGGGGTCTGATGGGGCTGCTTGCAGGGAAGCCTTGTGCCGTGACCCTGTGCTCTGTCTCCAATTGCTCCCTCATTTTTAATTTTCTTAGGGAATCTCTGTACCCGAGTTTTGTAACATCTGCTCCCAAGTCTCCGTTCCCCTTGACTGAGCCCCCTTTCCTCCCACCTTCACCCGTATGCATCATTTCTTTCTTTTTGACCCACAAAATCCTCCTTCCACGAGTCTCCCCTGAGAGCTTGTACCAACTAGCCAGGTTCTCCTGACTCAAGCCTTTCCTCGCTCTCTTGAGCTTTTATGGGGGGCGTGGAAGAAAAGAGGGATTGGACGTCACGCCCGGCAGGGCTCAGGGCTCAGTCCTGACCCTGCACTCAGGGAACTAGCTCCTGGCGGTGCTCCGGGGACCATATGGGGTCCTAAGGGGGGGTCAAACCCAGGCCGATCACATGCGAGTGCCCTCCCCACTGTTGCTGTCACTCCAGCTTCTCTTGAGATTTTTCCCCTTCTATTTTGGGCCGCCCCTGAC
This sequence comes from Sorex araneus, assembly GCF_027595985.1. Taxonomy (NCBI): domain Eukaryota; kingdom Metazoa; phylum Chordata; class Mammalia; order Eulipotyphla; family Soricidae; genus Sorex; species Sorex araneus. The sequence goes on from NC_073302.1 coordinate 290,776,402, forward strand.
TCAGGGATGCTCAGGAATCGCTCCTGGTGGTACCCGTGTGAGGTACCAGGGATCGAGCCCAGATGGGAGGCAAGTGCCTTCCCACTGCCCTAGCTCCCCGAGCCCTCCCGTCTTCCTCATCCCTCTCCGTCACTCCCCCGGGATAGAGAAGCAGCGAGGAAGTGTGCGAGAGGAAGTGTGCGAGCGTGGTTTCCTGGGCACTGGGAAGGAGGTGGTGGGAAGGGAAGTGCTGATTCTCACGGGAATCACCCCAGCGGTGGGGGGGGGAGTGAGGGAAGTGTCTTAGGCTGCACATCGTCTTCGTTCTGGGGGGGATGGAGATGCAGTGTGGCCAGAGGAGATGGCTGGGGGGTGCTTGGGGGATGGGACCAGGGCGTGACGCATGCCGAGGGCGTTTGCTCTGGGCCCTCACGCCGCGCCGTTTCCCGTGCGGAATGCCCCAGCAGGCTTCCCTGGCCCGGCCCCCACAGAGGCTCTCACACAGGCCTGGGGCCGCCTGTCAGGAGGCCAGTGTGGACGGCATTGGCCGGGAAGCAGGAGGAGTCCCTGGGCAAAAATAGCAGAGCGAGCCGAGGCACGTTCCCCTGAGGGCAGGAGCACCCAGAAAGGGAGCTGGTGACCTGTGCAGGTCACTCCCGGCGCTGACACCTTCCTGCCTTAGGGACATCACTCTTGAATTTAACCTTCCGACACAGAGCCCGAGTGCTAATATAGCGCACGCCTTGCATGTGGCCGACCCGAGTTCTCTTTTTTTTTTTTTTTTCCTTTTGGGTCACACTGGCAATGCACAGGGGTTACTCCTGGCTCTGTACTCAGGAATTACTCCTGGCGATGCTCAGGGGACCATATGGGATGCTGGGAATCGAACCCAGGTCCGCAGCGTGCAAGGCAAACGCCCTCCCCGCTGTGCTATTGCTCCAGCCCCTGACCCGAGTTCTGTACCAGCGTTCTATATGATCCCCAAGCACCTCCAGGTGTCATTCCTGAGCACAGAGCTAGGAGTAACTACCTCTGAGCCTCGCCACATGTGGCCCCAAAACCAAAATAAAATAAAATAAAATCTGACCTTTTGCCAAAGTTATATCTGGGGTGGCAGCTTCTCAGTCCCATCCCCCCCCCGGCGCCCTGTGTTCAGGGGCCGGGCACAGGCTCGTGGAGGGAGCCGGGAGGGAGGAGAGGCCAGGCCGGCTGTGGCGTGGGTGCCGGGGGATGGACAGAAGGCCACAGGGAGTCCAGGGTGGACGAACGCAGCCCAGGTGGCAGCCGGCAGGGAGCGGTAGGAGAAGAAATGTGGGGGCCCAGGGGAGGTTGGGGACCCTGTGCTGCAGTGGGGTCGGCATCTGTCCTCGCCCTGGGGCGAGGCGGCTGCTCTGCCATTTCTTCCTCTCTGGGCAGCGGTGTGGACCACACTCGGGGGTGCTCGGGGCTCACTCCTGGCATGCCTGGATCCGTGTGGGGCACCGTAGGGGGTGTCCAGGGTGGAACCCGGGTCGGCCCTCCCCCTGCACTGATTGCGTGTTTCGGTAGTGGCGCCTGCTGGGGATGACACTCCTCGATACAGTGCTCGCATACACACACACACACACACACACACACACACACACACCTGGGGGCCACACTCTGGGAGCACCCCAGGAGGCCACGGGACCTTGCCCGGCCCATGTGGGCCAGTGCCCGGGATCAGACTCGAGGGCCCACGTTTGTCCAGGGGGCTTTGCCCAGAGCTCTCCCCGGGCCTGACGCCCAGGCTTTGGACGCGAGCAGCTGGGCGGGTGGTTTTCCAAGGGAAAGACTCACCCATTGAGCGTTCTAGTAGCTGCGTGAACTGCTTCACACCTTTGAGATTCCCAGGCAACTTTTGTGCAGGAGCTAAGAACGAGAGGGAGGTGCTGGAAGAAACCCTATGGGCAGTGCTCTGTGGACAGTGCTCTGGGGACAGTGCCCTGGGGTAGTGCTCTGCGGGCAGTGCTCGGGGGCAAGGACATGTGGATGAGAGCAAGACAGAAGCCTCCCCGGGCTCTCGTGGCATCTGCGCCGCCCTGGCCTGTCTCTCATTCTTTGGGCTTCCAGGGGTACCTCTCAGCTCCATGTTTATTTTTTAATTGTGTATTTTTATTTTCAAAACCGTTGTCATGGGGGTACCAGGATTTAGAGCGTGGCTCATCATGGCTTCCATGTGGACGCCGTGCCCGCTGCAGAGAGCCCTGCTTCCCACCCCCAGCGTCCCCACGGCCCTCCAGCCCCTCCCCATGTACGCCCAGGTACCCACTTCCCGCCGCCTCCGAGACTCCCGCCGGCCCCAGCCCCGCATGTCCTCAGACGCCGGGTCTCATGCTGACGGGCTCACAGCAAAGCCACGCGCTGCTTCTGTTGGTTACGCCCTTGGGAACCTTTGCCTCCCCCGCCGCCAGGGTCGCAGGGAGGTTTCTCGTCATGTATGTTGGGGCTCCCCGCCCGACACCCACGGGTGGCTGGTTTGGATCCGACTCCCAGTAGGATCCTCTCAGCCCCGACGGTCTGGTCCTCCGCAGTCTCTTTCCCTCTTGCGGCTTTTCCTTTTTGGTTGTTTGTTTTTGTTGGGGGGCCACTCCCGGAGGGGGCCCCGGGGCTCCCCCCTGGCTCTGCACTCAGGACTCACTCCTGCCGACGCTCGGGGACCCCCGGGGATGCTGGGGGTGGATCCCGGCTCAGCCGCATCAAGGCAGACGCCCTCCCTGCTGCACTGCCGCTCCTGCTCCCAGGAGTGGCCTCTCTGTGTTCATTTTAGTATCCTTCACAAGTTAACTCTGGGAAGAAATCGTGTGTCCTGTGGGATCTCCTTGAAGTCTATGTTTTGCTAATTTCAAAAGCCCGGGACCCCCTCAGAGGGAGCAGAATCCCCCCATTACACCATCATGTTGGAGAGACTGAAGCGTGTGTAGATAAAAACCCTCTTAACTCCTGCACCGAGAGAGAGAGGGAGAGAGAGAGATAGAGAGAGAGAGAGAGAGAGAGAGACGAGAGAGAGAGAGAGAGAGAGAGGGAGAGGGAGAGGGGAGGGAGAGAGAGGAGAAAGGGAGGTAGGGAGGGAGAGAGAGGAGGGAGAGAGAGAGAGGGAAGGAGAGAGAGGGAGGGGGGAGAGAGAGGGGAGGGGAGGGGAGAGAGAGGGAAAAGGAGGGAGGGAGGGAGGGAGAGAGAGGAGAGAGGGAGGGACAGAGAGGGAGGGGAGAGAGGGAGGGGGGAGAGAGAGAGGGAGGGGAGGGAGGGAGAGAGAGGCAGAGAGAGGGGAGGGGGAGAAGAGGGAGGGAGGGAGGGAGGGAGGGAGGGAGGGAGGGAGGGAGAGAGAGAGAAGACAGACATGAAGGAACTTGCTCTGCACACAGCTGACTCCTGGAGTCGCTCCCGACCGCCCCTGTGTGTGGCCCAGACTCCCCCACCCCCAAAATAACTTGACTCCTGAGTGCTCCCCATGGCTTCTCTGTGATGCCAGTCCTCCAGGCTCCGAAGGCCCGCTGTGGTCCTGATGCTGGGGCGGAATGAACTAGGCCGGGGCTCACGTTCCCATCCCCCGCCCTGCGGCAGGGCAGATCCCCATACTCCGTTACTCTGGCTCCATCCAAATACACCCCTGTGAGTCTTGCAGGAGAGGAAGGCACCTTCAGTGTGGATCTGGAGCGGGATTTCCCTCCCTCTGCTGTTCCTTCCCTCCCAGCTGCCGGGGAAGCCGCTGACAGGCCTGATTTTTCACTCTGTGTTTCCAGGTTTGGGATAATGGATGGTGCTGATTGCCCCTCGCGGGTGCTCCCCACTCCTCTGGCTCGTCCTCTCCTTCCCGAAGGCGGGTGTGGGCGAGTGGGTTTGACTCGCTCCCGGCCTGCGCTCTCTTCTCCATCCATCCTCTTGCGCCCGCCCCCGGCCCCCTGGCAGCCGGGCGCCCCTCGGGCTCTCTCTCACTCCCTGGGGGGATCCCGTTCCCTCTCAGAGGCCCCCTTCCCGCCTCAGCCCGGCCCCCCGCCTGCTCCCAGGGCCTCCATGACCCTGGATCCAAACCTGCTCGCCGCAAAGTGCTCCTGTGGGTGCTCAGTGCCGCTCCTCAGCCTGCCTGAGTCCCTGCTGACATTCCAGGTCAGCGTCCGCACGTCGCACTGTCCTTACCTCGTCTCTCTTCGTTCACAAACAGTGCTCCTCACTGGGACCCCGAGTCTTCCCTTTAACTGTCTTCACGCTGGAAAGCATCCTTCACTGGATGGGTCGGTCACTGCGGCTTCTGGGAGAAACTAACTTCACCACACACACACACACACACACACACACACACACACACACACACACACACACACACGCACACACACACGCACACACACACGCACACACACGCACACACACACGCACACACGCGCACACGTGCACACACACACATGCACACACACACACACACATGCACACACACACACACACCCCTAGGGCTAGCCCTCATCCTCCTAGCCCTCGGGGAAAGCACCTCCACACTGTCTCTTCCAGTCTAGGCTTTCGTGACAGATCTGTGCACAGCCCGTGTTCTTGTGTGTTCTCTCCATGCTGTGCTGTTCTACAGGGTGGGCCAGGAGAGAGCGCGGCAGACCCGAGCATGTGCTTTATAGGTGGCGGGCCGGGATCAAACCCGGAGCCGGGAATTAGCCCTGAGGACTGCCAGATGTGGCCCCCAAATCTCCCGAATCAAGATAAATAAATAGAACATATGGGGGGGGGGGAATGCGGAGAGATTGTACCGAGACTGGGGCATTTGCCTTGCGTGCAGCCGACCCAGGTTCAACCCCCGGCTCCCCCCTAGGGTCCCCTGAGCCCCACCAGGAGTGATCCCTGAGTGCAGAGCCAGGATTCAGCCCTGAGCACTGCTGGGTGTGGCCTCAAAAACATTTGTTTCCATTCTAAAGTGTTTCCGGTGGCGAGGCTCAGTCATATCTTCCAGAGACCTAAATCTGCGTTACTCAGGGGCTCCCTTGGCTCTTGGGGGGTGCGGGGCAGGAAGTGGGGGCGGTGGTGGGCACGCACTCGGACCCTGCGGGCAGCAGCCCCCAGCATGCCCTGCATCTGTGCGGGCTCAGACCCCCGGGGTGTCCCCCTGCCCCCCCCCCCCGCCCTCCTTCGTGACGCCCAACCCCCGTCTGTCTCCGCAGGTACCTGTTTGCTCTGCAGGTGAAGCAGGACCTGGCCCAGGGCCGGCTGACCTGCAGCGACACCAGCGCGGCCCTCCTCATCTCGCACATCGTGCAGTGTAAGTGTCCCTGCAGTGCTCAGGGAGTCGGGCCCGACGCACGGCCCCACGGCTGGAGGACAGAAAGGATGCCTTGTGCCCCTGAGCACCCCGGCAGGTGACGGGCCGTGGGCACCACTGTGTCTGTCTCCCTACCTTCACCCCACGGCTCGTGCCCAGTGCCACCCGGCCCTGGGGGGGGTGGCTGGCCGTCGACTTCGGCCAAGCAGCTGCTCTGGTTCTGGCCGGCCGTGAGAGTCCGTCTCCTTCCTGCCGTGGCCGCCCCGTGCCTCTGGCCAGAGTGTCACTGCCTTCTCCTCTCTGGCATTCAGCCCCTCCGTGAGGGTGGGCTCAGTGGTCTTTGAAGCCAGGCCCTAGGATGGGCCTCCTCTGGGCGGCAGGTAGGTTAGGTGGCGGGGGTCCTCGGGCCGGGCTCCTGGACAGCCGCGCTGGCCCCAGGCTTCCTGTCCTCGCTGCAGGGATTCGGAATTGAAGGTGCCCGTCGGATTTGAAGGTGCTCTTGGGAGAGGAACTGTGTGCGTAGACCCCAATCGCCCTGTGCCTGAGCCTAAGGAAAGACCTTACTGTCGCTTCCCTTTAGAATCTGCTTTGCATATGAAGGGGAGGAATGTAAGTCGACCCCCTCCAACTGCCTGCCACCAAGGTCTCTGGCCACCAAGGTCTCTGGCCACCAAGGTCTCTGGCCACCAAGGTCTCCGGAGGCTTCTAGGAAATGTCACTCAGAGCAGTTGCCAAATTCCCGCCTTCTGATATGATAGAATGTGTCCTATCAAGGGCCTTATCAAGCTTCTTTTATTTTTCACTTTTGGGTCTGACTAATATTGAGGAACCACCAGACGCCATAGACAGAGGGACTCTGAACTGTTCGAAAGTGTGGTGGTGGTTGGGGAAGGGGGGAGGAAGCAGTGATAGCACAGTGGGGAGGGCACTTGCCTTGCATTCAGCCACCTGAGTTCTGTGCCCAGCATCCCGTGTGGTCCCCTGAACCCACCAGGAGCGATCCCTGTGCATGGAGCCAGGAGTAAGCCCTGAGCACTACTGGCTATAGCCCCGAAACCAAATAAAAATCTATTTAAAAAATAAAAAAGAAAGAAAGAAAGAAAGAAAGGGGCTGGAGCGATAGCACAGCAGGTAGGGCATTTGCCTTGCATGCGGCCGACCCGGGTTTGGTTCCCACTATCCCATGTGATCCCCTGAGTACCACTAGGGGTGATTCCTGAGTGCAGAGTCAGGAGTAACCCCTGTGCATCGCCGGGTGTGATCCAAAAATTAACTAATTAATTTAATTAAAATTAAAAAAGAAAAAAATATGTGAAAGAAAAAACATGCGAGGGGGCAGAGAAATAGTACGGTAGGTAGGGTCCTTGCCCTGCTAGTGGCCGGGCTGGGTTCAGCACCACATGTTGTCCCCTGAGCCCCTCCAAAAGTGATCCCTGAGCCAGGAGCCCTGAGCACTGCCAGATGTGGCTCAAAAGCCGAAATAAATGAATCAGTAGTACAGAGGGTAAGGCGCTTGTGCACACGCTGACCTGGGTCATATCCAGGATACCCTGTGTGGTCCCTAGAGCACTGTCAGGAGTGATCCCTGAGTGCAGAGCCAGGAGTAAGCCCTGGACACCCACTGGGTATGAAAGAAAGAGAAAGCAGATTAGAAGAATCGTTACTAAACCTTAACTAAGTTCCAGCACTGTGTTCATTAATAATGCCATTCCATCATTAACGTTGCTGTAAGGATATCCCTGTGCAGGCCGGGGAGGTGGTTGCACAGGTACCGAGCTTGCCTTGCATGCAGCTGACCCTGGTTCCATCGACCTAGTGCCCTAAGCACTGCCATGAATGACACCCCCTCCCCTGAGCACAGAACTAGGACCCAGCCCCGCGCCCCTCCAGGTGTGCCCCAGGCCCCCCCCCCTCCAAAGCTAGCCCATCGGAGTTGATGGTTCCTTTTTGTTTTGTTAGGGCCAGACCCAGCAGTGCTCAGGGCTGGCTCCTGGCTCTGTACTCAGGGGTCACTGCTGGCTGTGCTCGGGGACCATATGCAGTACTGAGGGGTCCGTCCTGCGCAGGACAAGTGCCTTAGTCCCTATACACTCTGTCTCCTGGTCCCTGGACATAGCATTTCTGCAGAGAGAGAGAGAGAGAGAGAGAGAGCACCCAGTCTCAGGACCACACGTAGCCGAAAACGTTTTCCTAGGATATCCTCACAAAATTTCATTGGCAGAATATGGGGGATTTGTGGTGATGGGTATTCCCTCTCTCCACCTCCCCAACCCCCCAGTGAATAGATTCTTAAGAGCCAGTGAGCTCCCACACTGTGTTGCTGTTTCAGGGGAGTGAATAAATGAGAGTGGTGAACCACAATGCCCAGAAGTAGAGAGAGAGTATGGGGGAAATTGTCTGCCATGGAGGCGGGGGGAGGGTTAGAAAGGGGGGGAGGCGGGATACTGGGGACATTGATGGTGAGAATCTGCATTAGTGGAGGGATGGGTGTCCCATCATTGTATGACTGAAACTCAAACAGGAAAGTTTTGCAACTGTATCTCACGGTGATTCCGTTGAAAAATAAAAAATAAAAAAGGCAAGTGGCTCCTAAAGAGAAAGGAGCCAGCAGCCCTGTACGCAAAAGGAAAACCGCTGTTCGTAACGCTGACCTCAAACTATGGGAAGATCATAGTCTTCTCAAATCCATCTAGAAGCCCCAAGTGTGAGCCTTCAGGAGAGACACCTTGACTGGGGAATTCTGTGTCTGTGAATTCGTTGAGCTCAGCAGACCTGAATCACTGTGAGATACACAGTTACAAAGTTGTGCGGTCATTGGGTTTCAGTCCCACAGTGTTCCAGCACCCGGCCCTTCACCTGTGCACGTTTCCCACCACCGGTGTCCCCAGTTTCCCTCCTTCCAGCCTGCCTCTGTGGCAAGTTCCCCTCTCTCTCTCTCTCTCTCTCTCTCTCTCTCTCTCTCTCTCTCTCTCTCTCTCTCTCTCTCTCTCTCCCCTTTTTTCTTTTTTTCCTTTTAGGCACTGTGGCTTACACTGCTGTCACTGAAAGGTTACCTTGCACATCACTTACCTCCTTTCAGCACACAGCATCCAGAGTGATCATTTCCGACTATCATTGTCCTAGTGGTCCCTTCTCTGTCCTAACTGCCCCCCCACCCCCCAACCGTCCTCCCTACCTTATGGCCAGCTTCCTTCCATGGGTCACTCCTCCTGGCCCTCCTTTCTGCTGTCTTTGGGTATTCTCATACTAATTGTTTCTTTTATATCCTGCAAACAGGTGCAGCCATTCTATGCCTGTCCCTCTCCCTCTGACTCATTTCTCTTGTATGTCCATCCATGTATAAGCCAATTTCATAACTTCATTTTTTCCTAAGGGTTACATAGTATTCCATGGTGTAGCTGTACCATCGTTTCTTTATCCACTCATGTTCTCGGGCACTGGGGTTGTTTCCAGATTCTGGCTATTGTGAACCATTCTGCAAAGAACCTAGACATACAGAAGGCTTTTCTGCATCGTGGTTTTCGTCCACTAGAGTATATTTCCAGGAGCAGTATTGCTGGGTCATATGAAAGCTCAATTTCTAGTTTTATGAGGGATGTCCATATTGTTTTCCCAAGAGGCTGGCCCAGTCGGCATTTCCACCAGCAGAGAGTCCCTTTCTCCCCGCACCACACGCTGGCACTGGTTGTTCTTGTGCTTTTCAAAGTGTGCCAGTCTGTGGCGTGAGCTGATACCTCCTTATTTGGATTCGCATCTCCCTGATGAGACTGCTTCTTCTTTTTTTTTTTTTTTTTTGAAGTAAAACAGAATTTATTTGAAGGTTTTGAAGGGAAAGAGAAAGAGAAAGTGGGAGAGAGTGGAGAGTAACACACTCAAGAGAGAACATGGGCGGGGCTAGAGCTATAGCACAGCGGTAGGGTGTTTGCCTTGCACGCGGCCGACCCGGGTTCAAATCCCAGCATCCCATATGGTCCCCTGAGCACCGCCAGGAGTAATTCCTGAGTGCAGAGCCAGGAGTAACCCCTGTGCATCGCCGGGTGTGACCCAAAAAGCAAAAAAAAAAGAGAGAGAGAGAACGTGGGCTTCTCCGAGGGCGGAGAGAGCCCCTACACACCCCCCAGCATTAGATAGGAAAGCACGAAAGTCCACATCTCAAGAGGAGAGATGCGGGCAACACATGTGCTCAGGCGACACACGTGGTCAGGCGACACAAGTGCTCGACCATATGGGCAGAAGCAGCACATGGGTTCGGGCACCATATGCGCCTACTGCTATATTTTTTTCATGTGCCTTTTGGCCCTTTGCACTTCTTCTTCCACACTTCACCCTCTGGACCAGTCTCTGTCTCCAAACGAGTGTCCTTCTCACGTTCTCTGTGCTTCTCCGCATTCTGTGCCTGATCTGTCCCCAAGGCCCCATGCGGAGTGCCCACTGTGCCTGATCTGTCCCCAAGGCCCCGTGCGGAGTGCCCACTGTGCCTGATCTGCCCCCATGGCCCTGTGCGGAGTGCCCACTGTGCCTGATCTGTCCCCATGGCCCCGTGCAGAGTGCCCACTGTGCCTCATCTGTCCCCAAGGCCCCGTGCGGAGTGCCCACTGTGCCTGATCTGCCCCCATGGCCCCGTGCGGAGTGCCCACTGTGCCTCATCTGTCCCCAAGGCCCCGTGCGGAGTGCCCACTGTGCCTGATCTGTCCCCATGGCCCCGTGCGGAGTGCCCACTGTGCCTGATCTGCCCCCATGGCCCCGTGCGGAGTGCCCACTGTGCCTCATCTGTCCCCAAGGCCCCGTGCGGAGTGCCCACTGTGCCTGATCTGCCCCCATGGCCCCGTGCGGAGTGCCCACTGTGCCTCATCTGTCCCCAAGGCCCCGTGCAGAGTGCCCACTGTGCCTCATCTGTCCCCAAGGCCCCGTGCGGAGTGCCCACTGTGCCTGATCTGCCCCCATGGCCCCGTGCGGAGTGCCCACTGTGCCTCATCTGTCCCCAAGGCCCCGTGCGGAGTGCCCACTGTGCCTGATCTGTCCCCATGGCCCCGTGCGGAGTGCCCACTGTGCCTGATCTGCCCCCATGGCCCCGTGCGGAGTGCCCACTGTGCCTCATCTGTCCCCAAGGCCCCGTGCGGAGTGCCCACTGTGCCTGATCTGCCCCCATGGCCCCGTGCGGAGTGCCCACTGTGCCTCATCTGTCCCCAAGGCCCCGTGCGGAGTGCCCACTGTGCCTGATCTGCCCCCATGGCCCCGTGCGGAGTGCCCACTGTGCCTGATCTGCCCCCATGGCCCCGTGCGGAGTGCCCACTGTGCCTCATCTGTCCCCAAGGCCCCGTGCGGAGTGCCCACTGTGCCTGATCTGTCCCCATGGTCCCATGCAGAGTGCCCACTGCATCCCCAAGCACGGGACTGGGCCTCGCAGCGTGGACGCTCGGACAGGCTTCGTTCAGGCGTGAGTCCAGGGCTCAGGGCTGGAGTCTGGCGCTGGTGCAGAGTGCACCCCTCAGACACGCTGCCTTCCGACAGAACAGGCGGAAGGAGCCAGAGTCCCTGGGAATCACTGCCAAGGCGGGCAGATGCATTCTTCCTGGAGCTTCATAAAATCCGGCTACTCTGGCCGTCCACAAGGCTCCTTCTGGAATCCCGAGAGAAGAGGGAGTTAGGTCAAGCCCATGCCACTGACGCGTGACAGCGCGGGTGTTACAGAGCCACACGGGAGCTTGTTCCTGCCGTGCAGGCTGGCAGTTTCGTTCCGGCCAGGGAGGGAGAAATCCACCTAGGAAAGGCGGTTGGGAAGTGAGAGATCTAGCCTAGGGGCCGGGAGCTGGCGCCAAGTGGCTGTCCCCTGGAGCGGCCGAGTTGATGACACTCCCAGGGTAGGATTTCCGACCTCAGGATGGCAGAGGGCCCTCGGGTGACACGAGACAGCTTGGTTTCCTAGCAACCCCTCACTGCCTGGGGCAGATGGACCCCCGTCTTCAGATTTTAATTTTTGTTTCTTTGTTCTTGGGGTCACACCCAGCGATGCTCAGGGATCACTCCTGGCTCAGTGCTCAGGAATTATTCCTGGCGGTGCTCAGGGAACCCTATGGGTTGCTGGGGATTGAACCCGGGTCAACCACGTGCAAGGCAAACACCCTCCCCGCTGTGCCATCGCTCCGGCCTCGGACCCCCATCTTCTTCAGGCTTCCTCACTGATGGAATGGCAGGCAGAGGAAAACCTCCCCATCCGCTGGCAAAGTCCCAGCTAGGGCTGGCTTCAGAAGCTGTGGTTTTAATGTCACGGCTCTGTCCTTGTGGTTTCCGGGCGATGGCAGTTAAGTGAGACAGGTCTGCTTCTCGTTCCTTCTAGGGGGAACCTTCCAGGGCATCATTCTGCACACACCTTTCCCGCAGCTGGACTGTTAGAATAGACTAAACTTAGATGTTCAGCCAGAAGGGCTGTGCCTTTGGGGCTCTGTGAACAGACGTTGTGGATGGATCCTGTGCTTTGGGGGCTACCAGTCGTGTTCATCAGGGATGCTCGGGCGGGCTGGGGGAGGCCCCGGGTCATAGCCAGGGCCCCGCGCATGCTGGCTGCACACTCCAGGCCGAGCCCTTCTGAGCGACGCAGCTCTGGGGCCTGGGCGCTATGAATGATTAAGGAAGAATGTTGAGACTGGGGCCGTGGAGAGATGAGACAGCAGGGAGGGCACTTACTTGTGTGAGGCCAACCAGGGTTCGATCCATCTCATCCCGTAAGCTCCCTGGAGCACCGCCAGGAGTGATTCCTGAGCGCAAAGCCAGGAGGAGCCCCTGAGCATTGCTGGGTGTGGCCAAAAACAAAAATGAAGAATTTCAGAGGTTGGTTTGGTTAAGTCCTAAGATTCTGGAGCTATTTTTTTTTCTTTTTCTTTTTGGGTCACAACCAGCGATGCACAGGGGTTACTCCTAGCTCTGCACTCAGGAATTACTCCTGGCGGTGCTCGGGGGACCATATGGGATGCTGGGATTTGAACCCGGGTCGGCCGTGTGCAAGGCAAATGCCCTACCCACTGTGCTATCACTCCAGCCCCTCTGGCGCTACTTTCAAAGTGAATTTTTGGCCTGGAAGAGAAACCCTCCCTCGCTGGGTCAGAAGAAAGAGGCCAGGAATGTGGAGAGCTAAAGATGGATGGTTCTGGAAGCTCTTTCCGACCATCGGGGGGAGGATAATAAACGGTTCTGTTTTGTTGACACAGCTACCAAATCCGTCTGCCCCCCACATCCGCCGACCTCTCGGCCCCACCAGCTGGGGCCCCGGATGTTATCGGTCGGTTTCCGGTTTGCTGGCTGGGGAGTAGCCCCCCGGGAATAGAGCAGACCGTGGCGACTCATCACATGCGGCTGTTTTTCTCTCTGTTTCTTTGTAGCGGAGATCGGGGATTTTGATGAGGCATCGGACAGAGAACACTTAGCAAAAAATAAGTACATACCTCAGCAGGATGCACTGGAAGATAAAATCGTGGAGTTTCACCATAACCACATGTAAGTGCCCTGTGCATGCCTGTGCACATGTACACAAACATACATCACGCTTGCACAGAATATATCCATGCTCATGTACTCATAGTCGTAATATATACGTGTGTGCATATGTACACACAGGTACTCACACATACAAAGACTTATATACACACATACACATATATACAGACTCATATATACCCTCACACATGCACACGTACATACTCAGGCATGTGCACATATACATGTGCACTTTTGCACACACATCAGACACACTCTCGGGAAGCAATATATAAAGGTTGGGGGAACAAGCAAGGTTAAGTCTGGCCCTGAAGTACCAGTTACCCACTCGGGACCGGAGTCCCATTTTCTGCACCCAGGAGAAGCTGCCTGAATTTTGAGGAATAAAATCAACCCATGTTTAGAATGACAGACCATTTCTCTGGGACAAGGACATGGCAGAGCAGAGACAAAGAATATCAAGAAACCTGGATGCTCTCGGCAACCTCCCTGGGTATTGTCTGACTCAGAAAAAAAAAAATTGCATTCAGAGGCTTCTCTGCGCCTTTGGTTTTTGCTGCATTTTAAGAAGAAACTTGAGGGGCCGGAGTGATGGTACCGTGGGAGAAGCACTTGCCTTGCATGCGGCGACCCCATTCCATCCCCGGCGTCCCGTAGGGGCCCCCGAGCACCGTCAGGAGTGAGGCCTGAGTGCCGAGCCAGGAGGAACCCCTGAGCATCGCCGGGTGGGACCCACAAACAACAACAAAGCCTTTGAGCCCTGAGCTCTAATTTCGAGTGTAGGTGTGTTGACAGGGGCCACACACTTGTCTTAGCACAACTGCATGGATTTATGACCTCAAAGGAAATGACGAGATTAAAAACAAAACAGAACAAACACACACACACACACATACACACACACACACACACAAACCGACAAGTGTTGGGTAGACTTCTGGGTTTTGTGTTACAGAAGCAAGAGCACTTTTGTCCCTCGGCCCCAGTGTGGGGTGGTGGTGAATGCGGGCGGGCCGTTACTTGATCAGGCAGCTCCGTTGTCATCACGAAATGCCCTTTTCTCTCCCCAGAGAAGCCGCTTCATCTCGCCCTGGTAGACACGGGGAATCCCAATCTCTGGCCTTTCTCTGCCACTTTTGTTTTGTCAGGGGACAAACCCCCGCGGAGTCGGACTTCCAGCTCCTGGAGATCGCCCGCCGGCTCGAGCTCTACGGGATCCGCCTGCACCCGGCCAAGGACAGGGAAGGGACCAAGATCAACCTGGCCGTGGCCAACACCGGCATCCTCGTGTTTCAGGTACGAGCCCGAGGCCGGATACGGCCCGACCTTCCGAGGGTCAGTGCCGCCCGCGGGGCCCGGCCTCCGCCTGGGGATCTCCAGAGGGGGAGACGCGGGCTCAGAACTCATCTCTTCAAGGCCCTGGACACCCAGACGCGGCCACTCGCCTTCCCTGCCCTGTTCGGGGATGTCGCGGCTGCCGGCTTGTGTACGTCCCCCTACAGGGTGGCGCGTGCGTTGTTGATTATCCCAGTGACAGTGGGAGTCACATCCCACAGCTCGGGAGTCAGGCTCAGGCCTCAGCAAGCCAGGACGTGCCCTGCCTTTGTTGCTTGGCGGGCCAGGGACCCAAACAGTGCTTGCAGCTTAGTCCTGGCACTGCACCCATGGGCCACTCCTGGTGGGACTATGCCATGCCAGGGATTGAACCCTAGTTGGCCGTGTGCCGGCCGCGTCCCTGACCCTGGACTGTGTCTCTGATCCTGGAAGTTTCCTTGTCTTGCTTCGCCCTGGGCTGTACCCGGCAGCGGCTGCGGCTGACCCTGGGTTAACCCCTCAGCCCCTGTGCTGGCTCCGTGGGCACCGTGAAGCCAGTGCCTCAGGACTGAAGCCAGAGCACAGCGGGGAGGGCGTTGGCCTTGCACACAGCCCATCCGGGTTCGATTCCCAGCATCCCATATGGTTCCCCGAGCACCGCCAGGGGAGATTCCTGAGTGCAGAGCCAGGAGTAACCCCTGTACCTCGCCGGGTGTGACCCAAGAAGCAAAAAAAAAAAAAAAAAAAAATCAATGCCTCTCGTGGGGCCTGCACTTAGAACTCTTAGATCGAGATTTGAGAAGCCCACCCCAACACACGCGACAAAAGCCCCTTTCTCCGCCTTGCATTGTGGTATTTATGTGAGCCCTCCCCCCCGCTTTTTTTTTTTTTACCTAATTTGAGCTATTTTTCACCCAATTTGGGATTTCCCTGAAATCAGCTTCGTGACCTCAGACACCCTCGCCCACAGTGCTCCAGGGAGTCAGGACCGAGAGTCTGTTCTCGGACCCAGCCCCAGTGCAGCCACACGCCTGCACCCGGGAAGAAGCAGTCAGTCTCTTGCGCCCGCCCCTCTGGGACTGCCCCGGGGGTCTGTCCCCCGCTCTCTCCACGCAGTGCTGGCGAAGGGGCCGCTGACCCACTCCCAAGGCGCGGCTGGCCCCGTGCTCCCGTCAGCACACCGGGACCGCGGCGATAGCGAACCGGCCCGCAGACCCCTAAGGCCGCCGCCGCGCGTGCCCAGTAACCAGAAGTGGGGACCCTGCGCTTCCCTTTCGGGGCGCCAGAGTGGGTCGGCCTCTCCCGGGGCTGAGGGCAGAAGCCATCCGGGACATGATGAGGACCTCGAGGATATTTGTCCAGCTTCAGGACACTGCCCGCCCCCCGCCCCCATCCACTGGTCTGATTGGTTTTGGTTTGGGAGCCACACTGAGCCCCCCAGACTCTGGGCTCATCTCGGGGAACCCTTTGGGGATGAAACCCGGGTCAGCTGTGAGCCAGAGAAGCACCGTCCCCGCTGTCCTGCCCTGCACCGGCCCCTGCCCACCGTCTGCCCCACTTTATTCAGCGAGCCCCAGAATTCTGATCTCGGGGGTTCGGTGTTTAGGGCAGCGGGCACGGGGAGTCCTTCTCCACCTCCCTGTCCCAGTTGGCCACCAGAGACAAGGCCAAGGGCTTCTCTCCCCACCCCGGCCACCCCGCCCACCGCCGCTCTAGGTCACCCACGGACTGGCTGTTCCGTCTGGTCCTTGGCAAACACAGCCAGAGCCGCCTGAGCCAAGGAAGGGACAGCCCAGCCGAGAGTGGCGACCACCACTGGCGCGTCCCGGTTCGGTCATCTGCTGGGAGTCTCGGTCTCCTGTGTCGGCTGTGTGCTTGTGGTCACGTTAGAGCCTGTCCTGCAGCATGTGCCTTGTAACCGTGCCACACACGTCCAAGAGGATGAAAACTCCCCCTCGCCACACACCGGGGGTTGGCACGAGGCACACCAGGCCCCAGGGCTGCGCCTGCCCCTCGTCAAGAGTCACTCACTGGGGCTGGAGCGATAGCACAGTGGGGAGGGCGTTTGCTTTGCATGTGGCCAACCCGGGTTCGATTCCCAGCATCCCATAGGGTCCCCCAAGCAATGCCAGGAGTCATTCCCGAGTGCAAAGCCAGGAGTAGCCCCTGGGTGTGACCACCGGGTGTGACCCCCATAAAGCAAAAAAAAAAAAAAAAAAGTCACTCACTAATGATTATTAGGGTGTCATGGTTTTTCTTTTTCCGTGTTTGTTTGGGGGCTGCACCCAGCAGGCTTACTCCTGGCTCTGTGCTCGCTCCTGGCAGGGCTCAGGGGACCAAATGGGGTGCCGGAGACCCAACCCAGGTGACCCACATGCTGGGCAAGTGCCCTACCTGCCGTGCGATGTCGCCCGCCCCATTTTTCTCTATTTTCCTCCAGACCTTCCCCTGGCCAAGCCCCTTCTCCCTGGGGGCAGACTTGGAGGGCTGCCCTGTCCTGTAATTAGCGAGAAATAATGAGCGGGGAGCCAGAGGCTGCCTCCTCATGGCAGGCCTCGCTCCAGCCAAGGCCTTGCTCTCCACATCACGCACCCGGCCCCCAGCCCTCTCCTGCGCCCGGCGGGGCAGCCCAGCCCCCACTGGTGTCGCTGTCCCGTGATCTTCATTGTCTTTGAGTTCCTTTGGGGCCCACACCTGGAGGTGCTCAGAGCTGGCTCCTTGGGGTGCTGGGGGGACCCTCTGGGATGCCCGGAATAGAACTGGCCTGGGCCTCATGCAAGGCCAGCCCGCGCCCCTGCCCGTGTCTGCCTCTCGGGCCCCGTTCGTCGGCGGCCTTTCGGGCTCACGGCCTATACTCACCACCCCCCCCCCCCGCCCCCCGAACAGGGTTTCACCAAGATCAACGCATTCAACTGGGCCAAGGTTCGGAAGCTGAGCTTCAAGAGGAAGCGCTTTCTCATCAAACTCCGCCCGGACGCCAACGTGAGTGGTCCCCGAAACAGAGGAAGACCCCCCAGGGGGTCTCTGGCAGGGGGGGCAGGGGGCGCGACCCTTTAGATGTCGGGAAGATGCCTTGTCCAGGGGGGCTTCCATCCGTTCAGATACTCCCCCCCCCCCGCTGCCGGACAACACCCCCAGCCAGAGACGCCCCTTGGGCCTTCCACTACTCCCACCTGGGGGTCCCCCTGCCCCGGACGCTGCCAGCACAGCCTCGTCACTCGCCACTTCCTCCTCCAAGCCCCAGAGTGGAGGCTCACACGGAAACCCGCCCCTCGGGGTGGAGACCTGGGTCTCTCCCTCTGCTGGGGGATATGGCGGCTGGATCCCGGGGGTCTCCGGCGAGCCCGGCACACTCGTTCCCATGGATGCTCGGCTGTCCCTGACCGGGATGAGGGAAACAGGCTTTGGTGGCCTGACCCTGCTGCCCGCCCCCCCTCCCCCGCCCCACCAGGGCTGCTTTTCTGTGGGAAAACGTACTTGACATTCCCAGGGATGGTTGGACGGATGCGTCGCAGCAGGTCTTTTTTTTTTTTGTCAGAGGGGACCACAGCTGCCCAGAGCAGTGAGACTAGCTCTCCCCACCCCCCGCCCCATCTTGCCCCCATGTCCCCCAAATTCCTAGAACCGCTGGGAAAATTAAGGCAGGCAGCAACTCTTGTTTATATAATTTGGCCTCTGACACTGGAGCACTCAGTCCCGCAGGAGAAAATGACCAGATCCCGTTTCTAAAATCAGAGGACAGATAATTAAAAAAAAAAAAATTGTTTAGTGCTCAAGAAAAATGCTCACTTCCGGCCAGGTCTGCAGGCCTCCTCAGGCAGGGCCGGGCCAGAGGAGAAAGTGGGAAGGAGAGCGGAGGCAGCCCTAACGGAGTCTCACACCTTACCTCTTTTTTTTTTAATTTATTTTTTATTGAATCACCGTGAGATACAGTTACAAAGCGTTCATGTTTGAGTTTCAGTCATACAATGACGGAACACCCATCCCTCTACCAGTGCACATTCTCCACCACCAACATCCCCAGTCTCTCCCCCCCATCTCAACCCTCCCCCACACATCCTGATTGTGTGTCTCTGGGCCGCCGGGCGCTCCCCGAGGGCCGGTTCCCCCCAGGATCCCCAGGGAGCCTGTGAGGAGAAGCCGCCATGTGCACCCCTCTGGCTCCCAGCCCAGAGGGTTTCTGATGTCACAGGAGCAGGACCTGGCGTGGGGCCCTGGGGACCATCCCCCCTCCCTGAGGCCCTGGAGACCCCAACCCCGGCGGGCGGCACTGTGTCTCCCCAGAGCTCCTACCAGGACACGCTGGAGTTCCTCATGGCCAGCCGCGACTTCTGCAAGGCCTTCTGGAAGATCTGCGTGGAGCACCACGCCTTCTTCCGGCTGTTCGAGGAGCCCAGGCCCAGGCCCAAGCCCGTGCTCTTCAGCCGGGGGTCCTCATTCCGCTTCAGGTAGGGGTCTGCGTGCCTCCCATGGGTGAAGGCTAGGGTGGGCCGAAAGGCCAGAGGCTGCAGCCCAGGACGCCGACCCCTCCCCACAAATAGCCGCCGCGTCTCTCCTCCGTGTCAGAGACGGGCCGAGGCCTCGGTGCCTCCCGGGAGCCCCCCGCCTCCGGGAAGCGCCTGGACGGACCTGGCCGCCGTGAAGGGGGGTGGCCAGCTGGACCCCGTGTGTGATGCGGTTAGGAGGGAACCGTCCAGAACTGGCCTCTCCGGCGAGTGTTTCCCCAGACCCCCCAGCCCCTGGGTGGAGGAGGGGCCCAGGCTGGGCCGAGGGGCCCCATGGAGGCGCCCTGAGTGTGTCCCCGGACCCCCCAGTCCCTGGGTGGAGGAGGGGCCCAGGCTGGGCCGAGGGGCCCCATGGAGGCGCCCTGCATGTCCCCTCTCTCTTCTGCTCTTTACTTCAGCGGCCGGACTCAGAAGCAGGTTCTGGACTTCGTCAAAGAAGGAGGCCACAAGAAAGTGCAGTTTGAGAGGTGAGGGCGAGGGATGGATGCTTCCAGAACCTTCTCTCCACAGGCCTGCCGGGGTGGGAGGGGATGGGGATTAAATTAGTGAGAGAGAGAGAGAGAGAGACAGACAGACAGACAGACAGACAGAGAAAGAGAGAGAGAGACTAGTATGAGAGAGACAAGAGTGAGAGACAAGGGTGAGACAGATTAGAATGACTAGAATGAGAGAGACTAAAGTGAGAGACTAGAGAGACAGTTTGAGACTAGAGAGAGACTAGAGTGAGGGAGAGTGTGAGAGACTAGAGAAAGATTTGAGAGACTAGAGTGAGAGACAAGAGAGTGAGAGAGACTAGAGAGATAGAGTGAGAGAGAGTGAGAAAGGGAGAGACTAGAGTAACTAGAATGAGAGAGACTAGAGTGGAAAACTAGAGTGAGACAGAATCACAGAGAGAGAGAGACTGGAGGGAGGGAGGGAGGGAGGGAGGGAAGGAAGGAAGGAAGGAAGAGAGAGAGAGAGAGAGAGAGAGAGAGAGAGAGAGAGAGAGAGAGAGAGGGTGTTGAGGCGGCACTGGCAGGGCTGGGGCAGGCGGGAGCTGTGTGAGAACCAGCTGACCCTCCGGGCCCGGGCATCTGCATTGCAGCACTTCTGCACGGAGGGCCGTGCGGTGCGTCGGGGAGGCGCTGCCTGCACCCGGCCCCCGAGCACCCCCAGGACTGATGCTGAGTGCAGAGGCGGCTGCGAGCTCCGAGCCCCATGGGCGTGGCCCCAAAACAAAGCGAGGAAGAACTTAAGACCTTAGGCGCTGGCGGGTGGGAGCCGGGCGCCTCACGTGTGCAGCCCAGGTCCACAGGAAACAAAGCCGAGGGGGCCCGTGGGGTGTGATCTGAGCGCGGGGTTGGCGTGCAGGAACCCGGCGGCCCTGGGGGTGGCCTGAGTCCCACACTGCCTCCCCGAAACAAGCAGGGGTGGAGAGACGGGCGGGGCTTACGGCGCTCGCCCTGCCCCAGTCTGACTCCCCAGGACTGAGCCCTGAGCACTGCCAGCCAGAGCCTAAACCCCCTCAAAAAAAGAAAGAGAGAAAGAAAAGAAAGAAAGAAAGAAAGAAAGAAAGAAAGAAAGAAAGAAAGAAAGAAAGAAAGAAAGAAAGAAAGAAAGAAAGAAAGAAAGAAAGAGAGAAAGTCGTACCCGACTGTGCCTGGAGTGGATGTATGTGGCTTATTTTGGGGAGGGGTCACCCCCAGTGATGCTCAGGGGTTACTCCTGGCTCTGCACTCAGAATCACTCCTGGCAGTGCTCGGGGGACCATATGGGATGCAGGGGCTGAGCCCAGGTCGGCCGCGTGCAAGGCCAACACCCTCCCTGCTGTGCTATCGCTCCGGCCCTGGGTGTGAGTCTTAAAACTCTCGGCTTGTGGCATCTTCGACGTCCCCTGGTGCATCTGAGAGTTCCGTTTCTGGCTGATAGACGGGATGTCCCGTAGGGCTTAGGGGTGCAGGGAAGGAGCCAAACCAGGCTGGGAGACCCCCCTGGCGCAGCCCCTCGGGCTGCAGAGTGAGTTACGGGGGTCCAGAAGTGCTGCAGGCTTCCTGCTGCTGATGCCAATGGGACCACCCCAACGTGCATCTTTTTTTCTGTTTGTTTTTGGTTTGGTTTTGGGGGTCCACACCTGGTTACTCCTGGTTCTGGGCTTGGGGATCACTCCCGGCAGTGCTGGGGGACCATATGGGAGGCCAGGGATGTAACGGGTCAGCGATGAACAAGGCAAGCGCCCTTCCTGCTGTAGTGCTGCTTAGGCAGGTAACAGAAACTTTGTAACAATAGTGATAAATAAGCAAGAAGCCCGGGCTGACTGACCTCCTCCTGTGCTGTCCCCCAGGAAACACAGTAAGATCCAGTCCACCCGCAGCCTGGCTCCGCAGCCCACAGAAGCCAACTCCGAAGTGCCGAAACAAGTCAGTGGGATTGCAGGGGGGTGGGGTGCAGAGTCACAGGGGTGCGGGGATGGGGTGCAGAGTTATAGGGGTGCGGAGTAGGGTGCAGTTGCAGGGGTAGGTGCAGTTACAGGGGTACAGGGGGTGAGGTTCAGAGTTACAGGGGTGCAGGTTGGGGTGCAATTGCAGGGGTGGGTGCAGAGGTACAGGGTGTGGGGGATGGGTGTAGAGTTACAAGGGTGCGGGGGGGAGGGGGGTGCAGACTTACAGGGTGTGGGGGGTAGGGTGCAGAGTTACAGGGGTGTGGGCTGGACCAGCTTCCGGGACTGTACCCACCCCAGTTAGGGGATGTGCGTGGAGAGGGATGTTGGCAGGAAGACGGGGTCTCCTCCCAGTGGGACGTGCATGAGGGAGGAGCAGGGCTGATGGCTGTCGCCTGCCCCTTCTGGTGCCCGGAGACCCTCTGCCAGGTGGTGCCTTCCCGGGCCGTGGGGACAGACAGGGCACACACCAGCATCGCCACCGACCCTCCGCAGCTCAGGATGAGTCTTGGGGCTCTGCTCGGAGGGGACACACGCCATAGCCCCCACGCCTGCCTGGGTCCCACACAGCCCCGCACCCCCATATACACTGACTCTTACCCGCACACACACTGCCCCGTATACACACACACACACACACACACACACTGCCCCGTACACACACACACACACACACACACACACTGCCCTGTACACACACACACACTGCCCCATACACACACACACTGCCCCGTACACACACACACACACACACACACTGCCCCGTACACACACACACACACACACACACACACACAGCCATGCCGGCACTCCGAATCTCCTGGCTGAGGTGGAGGTTTGGGGGTCCTGGCTGTGTGCCCCCCCCAGCCTCTCTTTAGCGAAGTGTGGGGAATGGAGGGACAAGGACAGAGCCTCCCTCAGGATCCCCCTGGACGTGGCGCGGAGGGCACAGTGCTCCCTGGGCAGTGCTCCGCCCTGCTGCGGGAACCCTTCGTGCTGTGTCTCTGAAGCTCGGGAGGCCCCTCCGTGAGGCCCAGGCCCCTTCCCCGCGCCCTGCGGCGTGACCTGTCCTCTCTCCCGTTTCTCTCCGCCCATGACCTGTCCTCTCTCCCGTTTCTCTCCGCCCATGACCTGTCCTCTCTCCCGTTTCTCTCCGCCCCACAGGCCCCGGCGCCCAGCGGCAGCCCGAGCCCCCGCCACGCCCAGGCCAGCGAGAAGCCGAGCGGCCCGCCCGGGAAGGAGCTGCCGGCGCCCGCGGCCGAGCGCGGCTCCCCCCGCAGCCCCGCCGCGCTGGACCGGAGCCCGGGGGCCGCGCCCAAGGCCGAGGGGGGCGGCCGGGCGGAGGAGGAGGCCGCGCAGGACCGGACCCCGCCGAGCACAGGTCCAGCCCCCGCGGCGGCCGCAGGCAGCACCTGCTCTATCCCCTTCATTGACGGCAGCGACGCGGAGAGCGAGGGGCCCCGGGGACGCGCGTCCCCGCCCAGCGGCCGGGGCCCGGGGGACGCGAGCAGCGGCGCGTACCTGCTGTCCCGGGCGGAGCGCAGGCGGCCGGGGTCGGGGCGCGGGGCCGCCCCCCCGTCGGCCGGGTCCTCCCGGCCCCCCTCCGGAGAGTTCCTGGATGACGACTCCGACCTGACCTTTGAGATTAGCGGCAGCCCCGGGCTCCCGAGGCACAGCTCGCTCCTAGACGAGATGTTCCGGGGCGCGGGCACCCCCTCGTCCCCCCACAGCGGCAGCTCCAGCCCCCACCTGAGCTGGGACCAGGCCGCGTCGCCGCAGGGCTGCGGGTTGGAGAACGGGCCGGACCCCGGGGAGCCAGCGGGCGTGGGCGCGCCGGGGGCGGACAGCTGCTCCCCCGGCCTGCCCAGGCCGTACTTGCGGACCCTCCCCAGCCGCTACAACAAGTCCGAGACGGACCCGCTCATCCTCAGCCTGGTGGCGTCGGCGTCGGAGGCCCTGGAGGGCGGGGAGGGCGGGGGGCCAGGGGCCCCCGGCAGCCTGGCCGCTCCGGAAGGCAGGGTCCTGGCCAACGGCACCCCGCGTGCAGCCCTCACCGGCACCGGGGGCAAAGGGGACCAGCTGGCCCCCCTGCAGGTGACCGAAGGTTCCACCAGCAGCGGGACCGAGTCCAGCGACTCGGACGCCGAGACGGCCAAGCCCGGCCTGAGCCCAGCCCTGGTGATCGGGAATCCCGGGGTGCTGAGCTCCCCTGCCGTGCTACGGAGGCAGAGGGGGCAGGAGAGGGAGGAGGAGGAGGAGGAGGAGGAGTGAGGGCAGGGGAGGGGGGCCGGAAGTCGACCGCCTGGAGCGTGGGGTCCGGGGTCTCTGAGTTGGTGTGAGTGGAAGGTCGCTTGCGTTTCTAGTCAGCGTTTGTTAGAGCCGCTCGCAGAGCCGGCGTCTGTGTGGGCGAGAGGGTATGAGTGACTTCTAGAATCTTTGCCCCCGAACCTCCCACCCCGCGCGCCCCCAGCGTCACCCGTGGGCGCTGGCTTTTCACCAGCAGGCGGAGGGAGGCCTGGGCCTGCGGGGGTGTCCGGAGCTGGGTGAGGGCGGCACGGGAGAAATCAGGCCTCTTAGGGAGCCCACGGCGTCCGAGTGTTGGGGGGGTGGGCAGTGGGGAGGGGGCGTGCGGTGTCTGTGCCCTTGGGGGTGTGGCCCGGTGGGGTGTTGCCAAAGCAGCCTTGAGCGCCACGCCTTTGGCTTCCCTGCCGGCCCCCCCTTCCCGGGCACAGGGGACAGCTGGTGCAGTTCCCGGGGCTGGCGGGAACTTTGAGGTTTTCTGTCCACGCTTGCCTTGCACTGGGGATAGAAAACTGCCCCCGGGCTGGACACGCTGCCGTCCGGCTTTGGGTTGACGTCGGTGTGGCGAATCGCTGCTTGAGGAGCTGGCGCGAGGCCGTGGCACTCTCTGGGCGATGTGTGCCGGAGCGTTAGGCCAGGGCTGTGCGTGGGGAAGCTTCCTAAGGGGTGGGGGGGTGCCTTCTTATGTCTCGCCCGCCCGGGCTGACGCTTCTCTCCAGCCCTCCTGCGTTTCAGGGCAAACGCCTCCCTGTACGCACGCCCGGACTTCCCACCTCTGCTCGGCATACTGGGGTCCCCGGGGACATTTTAAATCTCTCGTGTCGCCCCTGGGGTCCTCACCCTTGAGCTTTGGAAGTCCCTGGGGTGGCGTGCTAATGCCCTGAGGCCCGGCAACTGGGCCCACTTCTCTCTCCACCCGATGACGCCTTCGCCTTCTCTAGATTCTGGTGGAATTTGTGGAATGCGGTAGCTCCGTTTGAAGCTTCTGGCAGAGATTCGGGAAAGGGAAACCGTGCAAATGAAATGTTTGGCTTAATGATGAATGTTTGGTACTTTTTAGTCTTTGGGCCTTTTTGTAAAAAAATAATAATTCATTATAATTATAGTAAGTTGTAGGGTGAAATGTTTTGATCCTAAGTAATTGCACAGTGAGTGGAAAGAGTCTCAAAGAGTGAGCTTTGGTGGGTGACTCTGCGGGGTCCTCCAACCCTTTGTGACTTTCTCCCAGAGAAGTGTGTGAAGAACTCTTGTAGAATTTGGCAGCTAGAAATAATGCAGGGAGGCATGGAATGAACTTCCGGCCCCTCACGTGCCTGTCTGAACACACCAACATTCAGAAGTTAATTTGAAAGCTTCTGAAAACTTCACCGATTTGGAAGATACAAACTTGAGTGTTTTTCCTTTGATTCGTTGCATGATGGCAGGGGGGGGGTGGTGTCAGACTGGACTGTTTGAAAGTTGCTCATGGAAGTCGTCTATTTTTGTCTTGCTTTATAGATTTATAACTTTCGAAGCGTCGCAGAATTTTTTAAGCATAGACGGAACCTTTGAGATCACCGAGGGTGAACCTTGATTTTAAGAACAAGAAAGCTTGTTCTGGTGAAATTCGGAGACTTCACATTGTCCTACAGTTCTTGCACGAAGAGGCTGAGCCTAGAATGTTCGCTGTCTAGACTTGGCTTTTTGCTCATGTGATGTCTTAATGCAATTGGACTTTTTGATTTCGTATGTTAGTTTTTGAGACTCTTGTATGGACAAATCATTTCAGTCACGTGGAGACCAGGAAGCCTGTAGATTTGTTGTAGACCGTCAGTCCCTAATCAGTAGGAAAAAATAACTTTTTTTAAAAAAAAAAAATAGCTATCGTGGGGCTTTTGCAGTTCTTACATGTTTTTGCATATTCTCTTTCGTTCTTCAGATCTCGACATGCTCTATAAAAATTGAGTCCAATCCCGTGGTTGCTTTGTGAAGGTGACTTGTTCACGTGTGTGTTCTGTTTTTGATCTTGACTTGTACAGCCGTCTGATGCTGAGCTAGGAGCTTACCCAGCATCCAGTGTGAGGCGTGAGCAGGAGAGACTCTGGCCTTTTGCTCATGCTTTCTCCTCATCCGAGTGATCTTTGGGCTGACGTGTTTCCAGAAGCAGCTCATTCACGGGGATGTGGGACAAGGCTTCCCACACTTCGGGTTACTCCTCGATTTTCTCTTGCCTTGGGCTGTGAACCAGCCAAATTGTGACCCAGCCATTTATGGCTCCAGGCCAGTTTCGGTCCTATGGGAGCTGACGATGGTGCTTAAAAAGAGAGAGAAATGGGGGCTGAGTATAACTGCTTCAGAGGCTACGCGGCCCGAAACTGGGAACGTGCCAGAGTAACTTCAGCAGAGATTGCCCTGTGCTCATGAAGGTCCGGGCATTTGTGGGTGGGGGAGCAGAGCAGGAAGGGGGGACCAGCTTCTAGATGCTAGGGGTCTCCCTGCGATGAGCTTCTGGAAAACCAGCCCCACCACACAGCCTTGTTGGCGACACTGGACCCCAGGAGGGCTCCTAGATAGTTGAACAGAGCGTGCAGGAAGACCAGTGCTGTGATGATGGTCACACTTGCAGACACTTTCCCAAGGCCATGTGGCTGTTTTTCTAAGGCTACGATCAACAGGGAATCCCCGTCTGGCCTCAACAGACCCTCAAGAAAAGACAAACCCAGTCGAGAGACAGAAATCTATGCGTTTGGGCCGGCCAAGCGGGCTCTTCTGCCGCGGGGAGCTTTCGTTAGAACATCTTTCGCAAACCGTGTCAGTCAGTGGGAGGCCCCGTTTGGGTTGATTTTTTTTGTCACTGCTTTTTGTGGAGCCACAGACAAATGCAAGGAATTCTTTGAGCATGAAGAAATGCCCTTAATGAGTTCCAGACCTCAGAAGGAACCGCTCCAGCCCCTTGGCGGCGGCCGTGTGACTCGGACAATATTTTATTAGACAGGAATTTAATTAAAGGAAGTCTGTGGGCCTGGTTCTTCCCTCCATATGGGCTTCCTGCTGGGGAATTTTTCTGATCCCTCTCCTCCTCCCATTACTGTTTCACTCTCAGAACTTCTTGGAGAGTCGAAGCAGTCTCAGGAGCAGTGCAGCCAAGCCGAGGCTTCCCTGAGGCACAGGAAAAGACTCAGCTAGCGTACGGAGGCAGAGAGCCTCCCAGCATGCCCCGCTCCTGGAACTTTCCTTAAAAACTCTAGTCTGACTTCAGCGCATCCGGAAACTTGACTTGGCCACCAGGCCCCTTTGCGTGGTCCGGGAGATTCTAAAAGAAGAACCAGGGGCTGGAGCGATATACAGCAGGTGAGGCGCTTGCCCTGCCTGCAGCCGACCCGGGTTCGACGCTCATCATTTTCCATATGGTCTCCCGAGCACCGCCAGGAGTAATTCCTGAGTGCAGAGCCACGATGAACACTCTGGGGGTGGCCAAAAAATAATAAAACTTGTTATGATCAGCTCATGAGGCCAGAAACGTCACACGGGATATGGCTTTTGCTTTGCCCGTGGCCAGGCTCAGTTCGAACCCTGGTACCGCATAATATCTCTGTTAGGAGGGGACGGGAGCGATTCCCTGAGCACTGAGCCAGGAGTAAGCCCTGAGCACTGCTGATAAAGCCCCCGAACCTAAAATCATCCGTTTGCGCCTGCCGATACACACTGGGGAAGGTCCGCCGGCCCTTTCCTAGCGCTTATCGGCACTCATGCGTTTTGTTGCAGCCAGTCCCGCTGGCGGTGTGGTTCGGGGTCTCGGTGCAGAGTGGGTTAGGTCCAGGCAGAGCCATTCGTGGCGTGTCATGCCGCCGGCCCTGCGGTGAGGGACACTGGGGCCGTGCCCCCGAGGGCTCCTTTGGCTTCCTCTGCTCTTGTCTGCACCCCTCTTCTCCACCTTCGCCCTGATTCTCATTAGCTGGACTCGTAAGGTCCCACGAAAGCAAGATCTGTTGGCCCCCCCACAAAGAACGAAAAAAGAACCCGGTGCAGGTTAGCCCTCTGCCGGGTTCCAGCCGCCCTGTCGGAGCGTAACCGGGGAAGGAGCTTCTCTGAGCAGTGTGTGCAGCTTCAGGAAGGCGCCTCGAGGCTCCGTCCTGGCGGGTTCAGCTCTAGCTGCTTCTCCTCAGTGGCGCGAGAGTTAGCAGAGAGAAATGATGCCTTGAGTCTCCGAGGGTGGCACTGAAGTTAGAGCCACACCTTCCGACAGACTAACGTGACGCTTCCTGTGTTGCGTTGGCTCTTCACTCTTGCCTTGCTGTGCAATAAAGCAAGAATGAGACGCCAAGAAAGGCCAGGGGCGGGGCGGGGGAAGGAGAAGGGGGAAACGTTCAGCTCCATGAGGGGTTGGCTGGCTGTGTCGGCCTCTAGGCAGGGGCGCGGCTGTGTTGCTTGGGGGGCACGGGAAGGGGCTCCTTCTTGTGTCTGAGGTTTCCTGGAGAGTCCCGAGTTCTGCCTCCCGAGCAGATGGAGGTTGGCGTGCCATTTGGGGGTGCTCTGGGCGGAGTTTTGTGTCGCTCCGTTCACAGGTCGGGGCTCCAGAAAGCAAGATGAGCCTGTGGCGGGTGATCTTTCTCCTGCAGCACTTTGCCCTGGGATACTCGGGTGAGGTCAGGACTGGGTCTGTGTGGACTGATGGAGACATCACAGCTTGGCTGAGAGGCAGCGTTCTGGAAACTTCTTAGAGACTGGGGTTTGATCAGACCCTTCCGGGGGTCAGCGGGTGGAAGTGAGCCCGGGGGGACTTATTTGCGTCTTTGGGTTCTAGAAGTCTGCTGTGTCCGGGGGCAGGAGGGGGCGGGCGGGCAAGCAAGGGGGATGCTTTCTTTCTGACCCTGGGAGGACGAGAGCTGAGCTGTCTCCCCGACCGTCCGTCCGTCTAAGCAGCTGTGCGGTGGTTGGAACTGCCCGCGCGGGGTCTGTGATGGGGGATGGGTGGGCTCACGCCGGGCCCAGGCACCACATTGCAAAAAGTTGCACATTGGTGGAAAATCGGTGCCAAAGGCAGCGTGGGACAAGGGCACCAGGGAGGGAGGGAGGGCAGGAGGGAGGGAGAGTGGGTGTGCACGCACACGCATGCGCTTCCGATTTCGAAAAAAGTGTCAGCCTGGAAGGAGTAGAAGGGTCGTGTTGGGCCCGTGGTGGTCCGGAAGGGGTCTCTCGAATCTCAGCTGAACCTGCTCTGTCCTGTGGGCCTTCGCTTTCCCTTCTGAGGCAGCAGGCGGCCAGCCTGCGGCCCGAGCTGGACTCTGAGGAAGCCGGAAGATGGGGGCTCCCTTGTGGGGAAGCTCTGCTCACTCACCCCGGGAGCACCGCCCTCCCCGAGGCTGCCGCCCCCGCCCCCCACGCGCCCCCTCTCTGCTGGGAACGTCGCCCCACGCCCTCACTAACCTCACCTCGCCAGCTTGGCCTGGACCGTTAACCCGATTCTCTGCTGTTCTTCATTCTCTGTGTATATTTACTACTCTTGATTTTAAAAGAAAGAAAAAAATCATTAAATGTGTCTAATATACCGAATTAATTTTCAAATAGAAAGAAAAAGGCTGGGGACTTCATTCTCATCTTTGTCATTTGTTTAATAAATTGGAGAAAACCCTTTTCTGTTGTTCCATTATCTGCTCCGCTGGGCCGGCGCGGCCAGCTGCTCTCGCCCTCTGAGCACGCAGTACCTCCCAGTCCCGCACGGGGGCGCCACTGCCTCACGCCCTGTTCATTCATGAATTTTCCTCCGATTCATCTTTAACTCCGCTGAGTGCCACTTTGTATCCGGAGCGTCTGTTTCCTCTGGCGCACAGTGATCCTGCTCCGTGTCACTACGCGGGGCGTGGGGGTGGGGGGGGCGGGTGACTGCCTAGAGGCTGGGGCTTCTCTGCCATGGGGGGGCAGGGGCGCGGGGGAGGGGGTGGGCAGGAAGTGAGCAGGATCACTGTCGTGGGGGGAAGGGCGACGCTTGGAAGCAGAGAGCATCGGGGGCAGGAGCTTGGATGGGGGGAGCCCCAAATCCTCACCAAAAGGGCAGTTTTCATATTTTGGGGCTCTGGGGGGTGGGGGCCCACCTGTCCCCCCCGAGGGTCAGGGGAGCTGGCACGGCCCGTGTCTGTGACTGGAGAACATGGCTCTGCCTGCCTTTTGTCGGGGAATATGGGGACGAGTCTGCCAGGCCCACCCCTGTTGGCTGCTGGCTGTCTGGGTATGCTAGTGCCCCCCCAGTGCAGGCTCCCCACCCCCGATGCCCTCTGCTCCCCTTTCTCGCTGCGGCCCAAGGGCGCGTTTTCCATGGGTTTAGCCGATCCCCAGCTTCTTCACGGCCATGAGCTTGGGGAGAAAGGCCAGGCGTTTGCATGGAATTAATCCCACTGGTTCATCTCAAACCAGCTTTCACTCATCCTAACAGGTGCCCTGCTGTAAACGTTAAAGAAACAAAACACTGTCCGTTTTAACCGTTCTTTCCCCCTCTGATGGCTGAAGCTTTGTCCTGGGTGCAAGATGGGCTTTCTCCCGCGGGCCCCAGAGCCGGCTGCTGGCCGCCACCCCTTGCAGCCAAGGCGCACGCTCCTTCTCCTTTCTCTCATGAGTCAGGGCACAGCTGGTCATCCTCTGTCCATCCGTAGCCTTGCTCCCTCCATTCCTCTGCAAGTTGCCTCGCTCTCGAGTCTCTGAATGGCTCCGTGGTGGTTGGCCGTGGGGGCGCTTTTCCCCAAGGAACTCGGTCTCAGGAGCAGCATGGCCCCCCTCTCGCCACCCCCACTCTCAGAAGAGGACAGCATCGCCATGCTTGGTAATCCCATCACCTGTGCGGGGGGCGGGGGGTGGGTACGAAAACCTACGATTTGTATGAGTCATGGTCACCTTCCCTCGCCCCCCCTCCCGCCCTACCCGCACCCATTCATTCCGCTGGGGTGGGACCTGTTTAGTGTTCCAGTAAGCCGACTCCTGACCGGTCCACAAGGGAGCCATCCTCCGCCCTCCCTCCGTTCAGTACTCCCTGCACTGCTCTGTTCCCGTAACTGACTTTCAAAGCAATCTCCGGAGACAGTTTGCCGAGTTCACTTTCAGAGGGAGATTATGGATGTTTTATAAAGAGCCTTTTTCTTCCCCCCCCCCCCACCCAAACATATGAAAACCTTCCTCTGTGATAGATTTCCTGTGTGTGCCTTTGGAGTGGATTCCAGTACATAGAGAGAAAACCTCTTCTATTTTAGAGCCAGATGACAGGAGACCAGTCGTGACCGTGAGTGGCAGCTAAACATTTACCAAAGGACTCATTTTACTGGGGGGGTGGGGGGGTGGGAGGGCGGGGCATGGGGAGAGTGAAGAATCAGCATGCACGCTTCCTAGAAAGACTTGAGAAAGTGATCCGTTCACAGAGAGTCTCATTGTCAAGCATTTCACAGGCCTGCTGGGATGAGCTATGGTTTAAGTGGGCGACTTTTTAGTGCCCTTAACCGGAAACATGATGCCCAGCTAAAAGTGGAGGTGGGGGGGCTGGAGAGATAGCACAGTGGGGAGGGCATTTGCCTTGCATGCGGCCGACCCAGGTTCAATTTCCAGCATCCCCTATAGTCCCCTGAGCACGCCAGGAGTGATTCCTGAGTGCAGAGCCGGGAGTAACCCCTGAGCATTGCTGGGTGTGCCCCAAGAAGAAAGGAAAAAAAGCGGAGGTGTGAGGGGCCAAAGCAGGGTGGGGCACTTGCCTTACAAGTGGCAGACTCGGGTTCAATCCCCAGCACATCATGGTCCCCCAAGTCCACCAGAGTCCTTGAGCACAGAGCCAGGAGTAAGCCCTGAGTATGCATCTGGGGATGGCCCCTCCCCCCAAAAAAATATTGTTGATGATCCATCAGTGGGTCAATATAGAATGCAGGACAGATAGAACTAAGTATTGGAAGCACTGTGTTTTATTACTCGGAAACTAGTTAGGAAGTTCTTTTCCTGGCGCTGTGTGTGTGTGTGTGTGTGTGTGTGTGTGTGTGTGTGTGTGTGTGTGTGTGTGTGTGTTTTAGGGCTTTTGTCTTAGGGAGTAGAGTCCTGAGCGCCGCCCATTGTGGCCAAAAAAAGGGGAAACAAACTTTTGTCTTACTCCACCTGCTCAATCCCAAATCCGGCGGAGTCGGAGCGGTTTGAGTTTGCCAAGTTGGTCGTAAGTGCGGGGGTCCGAGGTGGGCACACCTGGCGATGCTCAGGGCTCACTCCTGGCTCTGCACTCGGCTTAAGCCTGGCGGGCTCAGGAGACCCTACAGGATGCCGGGGATTGAACCCGGGTCAGCTGCACGCAAGGCAGGCGCCCTCCCCGCTGGGCGATCCTCAGGCTCTCTGAGCCCTCTGAGGGGGACCGGGCCCCCGAGATGGTTCTGTGTGTGTGCAGGGGCCCCCCGAGCAGCCGGGAGGGCAGGCTGGTGACCGGCCTCTATGCCTGCCAGGACAGGGAAAAGCCGTTTCTGGGCTGGGTGACGAATCAGAATCCGCCGACAGGGCCGCGCTCCTTTGAGCCCCCGTCATGGTTCGTGCCACGAGAATGAGTTCATTGAAAAGCATCTGAAAGGGCAGTTACCCAAACCGCCTCCCTGGGGAGGAGGTCCAAGCTTTTCCAGGGCTGGGGGGGGTGTGTGTGAATCCAGCCCGGCCACTGGGGGGAGCCCAAGAGCCAGGAGGCCCCGCAGTCCTGCGGAAGAGGTGAGGGCTTCGTGACGTGGGACTGACACGTGCCTCTGGGGTACGGGCGGATGGGGGGCTGGACATAGGGATGAGAGGTGGCGTCTCCTGGGGAAGGGGCAGTTTCCAGACCCGCGGCGCGGAGCCCGCCTTTCTGTCGCCGCTTGAGGCCCAGGCTGCCTTCACCTATTGTGACCGTAATGTCCCGTTTTTTCCTTTCATTTTTATTTTTTGGGGGGCTTTGAAGTCGACCTACCAGTGCCCAGGGCTTACTCCAAGTTCTGCACTCAGCGATCACTCCTAGGGGTGCTGTAGCGAGCCTGTGGGGTGCTGGGGGTCGAACCCGGGTCTGCCGCATGCAAGGCAAGCGCCTTGCTCTCCGTGCTCTCTCGCAGCCCAGTAGCCAGGGGTTACTTGTTTGTTTGTTTGTTCTTTACAAAAGACCGTCCTCCCCATACCATTTGCCTTTTAAAGGCCCTTGCTGCAGAAAGAAAGTGCCTGAGTGTCCTGAAAAAGATTAAAACACTTGATACACACGCATGTGCACACATGCACACACACACACACACACACACACACACACGTACGTGTATCTCCTGGGCTTTCGAGAGAGCACACGCCTTGTGTGCTGCATGCCTGGGTTTGATGACCGACACTGATGGGCCCCCGAGCACCTCCAGGCTTGGCCCAAAAACAGGGGCAGGAGGACACACACACACACACACACACACACACCCCTCCTGGCTTGAGCGGCCTGCCCGTGGGTTGTCCACCGCAGTGACCTCTGTCCCCAGGGCTGTGTCCAGCCGGTGCCATCTGAAGGGGCAGCTGCCCAGCTTTAGCGTTTTGGGGGGTCCTGGGCTGCCTCTGTGAAAACTGGTTCCCTGCAGTTCTCGCCGCTGTCACTTTAAACCCTGGCGGCTTCCTTGCACCCAGTTCCTGCCGCCTGCTCCGGGGGCTCTCCTGGAACCTTCTCTCGGGACAGCTCCCCTCACGCCTCATGCCTCCCGCGCCCTGCCTCGGAGTCCAGACTGCCTCGGGCAGCCCGCGGCTGGACCCTGGCCGGCGTATTCGCTTGCTTGCAAGCCGCTCCCTGTTCTCCTGCCGTGGCTTCCCCCGGGACCCAGTCATTTCCCTGGGGAAAGACCGCAGGGTGTGGGCTCTCCCCACAGTGCTCTGAGGTGGCCTTGCAGACTGTGGTCAAGCCATGCCTCTCGCCGGCCGCCCTGTGGTCATCCCTCTCCCAAGGCCGCCTCTGCGGGACAGGAGAACGGCGCCCCGACCTCACCATCCCCAGCTGTCTGCGTTCACACACGCGCTCGCGCACACAAATACATGTGCATGCACGCACACGCACACAGGTGCACATGAAAACACGGAGAGCCATGGCACGCTCTTAGGCATCTCCCCCATGCACACACATGCACATGCAAACACACGGACAGCCGGCGGCACACTCCTCGGCATCTTTCACACACACACGCACATGCAAACATAACATACAGAGAGGCGATGGGCACACTCTGGCATCTCCCACACACACGCGCGCGCACACACGCAAACACACGGAGAGCCGGCGGGCACGCTCTGGGCTCCACGGGAAACCATCCCCTCCCGAGATTGGCTTGTTTCGGAACCCTGTCCCCACACGTCCTGATGGCAAGTCTAGCCCCGTTGGCACACTCCTGGGGCCTACGCAGGGGAGAGCCCACCCCACGACCCCCGGGCAGGGCCCACCCCGTTCCTTGAGCCCTGCTTCTCCCTGGCTCTGTGGCAGCTGGACCTGAGCTGGGCGCTGTTCCCCGCCCCCGGCCTTTTTTTTTTTTTTTTGCTTGCTTATTTGTCCTGGGCCTCTGCACTCAGGAATTACCCCTGGCCTTGCTCTGGGGCCCCGTGGGATGCTGGGAACCAGACCTGGATCAGCCGCACGCAAGGCAAACGCCCTCCCGCTGTCCCCTCTCCCCACACCCCTCCCCCATCTAACTGCTTTTCATTCCTCGCTCCAACGCCTTGAATGACAAGGCGAGACCCTGTCTGTTCCCCTCGCCGCAAACCCCCCGCCCAGCCTGCTGCTGGTGGCAGCCCCCGCGCCTGTGCCCGAAGGTAAGCGCTTTGCTCCTGCCGGACCGCGCTGGACACGGCCAGGGCCTCAAGCCGCGCTCACCGGTGCCCGGGCGTGGCCACCGTGCGGGGCCCCCAGCACCTCTCCTCTGTTCCTATTTGTAACGACACTGATTCTCCTTGCATGTATGTGTGCGTGTGTGCACGTGTGTGTGTGTGCGTGTGTGTGTGCACGTGTGTGTGCGCATGTGTGAGTGTGTGTGTGTGCGTGCGTGCATGTGTGTGTGTGCGTGTGCACGCGTGTGTGCGCGTGTGTGCGTGTGCACGTGTGTGTGTGCGTGCGTGCACGTGTGTGTGCGCGTGTGTGTGCATGTGTGTGTGCACGTGTGTGTGCGTGTGTGTGTGCGTGTGTGTATGCGCGCGTCTGTGTGTGAGATTTCTCTTTCCTCTCCTTATGAAAGACGAGTGTAGACCCTTGACACGACTGTGGCTCTGCCGTCGGCTGTTTCCAGTGGACAGGTTCCGGTGCTCACAAAGTCACTGTACTCGGTTGTTTCCGCCAGTGTCAATAAAACTGACATGTGTGAAGCGATTTCTGGCCTTTTTCTCCAGGTTTCACGGGGTCTGGTGGCGTGTGGGGGTGACCGGGCCTGTGGGCCACTCCGGGGCTCCATCTCGGGGGAGCACCCCGAAACCCCAGAGTTTCGCGGACTGTGTAGGAAACTGCCTCTGGAATCGTGTTTTCCCTTGTCTTGTTCTTCAGAGATCCTTGTACTGACCCACAGCTGGAAGACCGCAAGTCCGCTTTTGTTGGGGGGTTTTTTGGGTTAATTTTGGGGTGTGGGGGCCTTTCGCCCCAACGTTCACTCCGGGCTCAAATTCACCCCCATGGCCCCTCCCAGCTCCGTTCTCGGCCGCATTCTCTCTCTCTCTCTCTCTCTCTCTCTCTCTCTCTCTCTCTCTCTCTCTCTCTCTCTCTCCTTCTTTGTCTAACACCCTCTCTCTGTCTCTCTTGTCTCTGTCTCTCTCTGTCTGTCTCTCTCTCCTTCTCTCTCTGTCTGTCTCTCTCTCCTTCTCTGTCTCCACCCTCTCTCCTTCTCTGTCTCCCACCCTCTCTCTGTCTGTCTTTCTCTGTCTCTCTTGTCTCTGTCTCTCTCTCTTTCTCTCCTTTTCTGTCTCCCTCTCTCTCTGTCTCTCTTTCTCTCTCTGTCTCTCTCTTTCTCTGTGTCTCTCTCTTTCTCTCTGTGTCTCTTTGTCTCTCTGTCTCTCTTGTCTCTGTCTCTGTCTGTCTGTCTCTCCTTCTCTGTCTCTCTCTTTCTCTCTCCTTCTCTCTCTCCCACCCTCTGTCTCTCTTGTCTCTGTCTCTGTCTCTCTCTCAGAGAGAGCCGGGAGTGGTCCAGAAAACGGGGCTGCACCTGGAGCACAGACCCCCCGCCCCGCCCCGTCCCTGGCTCACTCAGCCCTGGTGCCGAGGGGCTGGAACTGGGAGACGGGGCGGGGCCCAGCCCTAGCGTGCGGTTTAACAAACGGCTCGAATTCTGAACGGGTTCCCCCCGCACATCCCTCGTCGGGGCCCGAGTCCATCCCGAGCCCCTCGCTCCTGCGGGCAGTGTCGCATAAACGGCGTCTTCTGCTCCCTCTCGGGGAAGGCGCCCCTTCCCGGAACCTTCCGTCCCCTGGTCGCGGAGGGAAGCAGCCCCGACCCACCCTTCGCTGTCCGACTCGGCCAAGCGCCCCGGCGGGGACCGTGTCGGTGCTGGCTGACGCTGCTGCCCTGGGCGCGTGCGGGGAGGCCCGAGCCCAGGCCCCAGGTACCAACGCTTCTGTCCTCCAGAGTAGCCGGCCCTGGGCCCCCTGTCTGCCTTCTCGTAGTCTAGTGCTCCCGAGTCTCCCGGTGGCAGGCGCCCTGGTGGCTGTGTCTAGGCAGTAGTTGGCTCGGAGGGGACGCTTCTAGTGGGCTCCTGGCACTGCTCCTGCACTCCGGGGGCTCCGAGGCCGCTGCCTTCTCGCGCCTCGGGTCACCGAGGTCCGGCGAAGTGTGGGTCCAAGGGGCTCTTTGGGGTAAGGCAGCAGCTGCACCTTAGGAAAATAATCAAATAGTAATAATCATAATAGTAATAATAGTAATGATGATGATGACCGAACCAAACCGAGCACCAGCAGCCCTGGGACGCGGCGAGCTCTCGCCGGAGCGGGGAGGCGAGGGTCGGGCCCGGCCGGGACGCTCTCCGCCTCTGTGTCCTTTCACGTGTCTTGTCCCCAAACAGGCGCCCTGACCGGTAGCCCTCACCTTTCAGAGCGCTCCGGCAGCTCGCAGGGAGGAGCCGCGCCCGCCAACGCCATCCTGTCCCCCAACCTGAGCCCCGACGCCAAGCAGGCGTCCCCCCTGGTCAGCCCGCTGCCCAACGACCAGGCCTGCCCGAGGACCGACGACGAGGAGGACGGCCGCAGGAAGGTGGGGCCGCCCAGCCCGCTCCCCTGAACGCACGGCCCCCACACTGACATCCCTCCCCGACACCCCCCTCCCCGACACCGCTCGGCCGCCCCCACGCTGACATCCCTCCCCGACACCCCCCTCCCCGACACCGCTCGGCCGCTCCCACGCTGACACCCCTCCCCCCGCTCCCCTACACCGCACGGCCGCCCCCACGCTGACACCCCTGCTCCCCCATCCCCGGCACTCCCTCCCGGCTTCTCTTCTCTCCGTGGGGGAAAGCAGCACTCTGGTAGGCCCCCAAGTAGATCCGCAGATGCCCGCTGAGTTTATTTGTATTGGCGGGAGGGGCACGTCCTGCAGTGCTCAGGGCTACTCCTGGCTCAGTGCTCAGGGCTCGCGCCTGCTCGGTTAAACCGTGCGTGTGGTGTCTGGGCTTCCCGTGTGTGAAGGCAGAGCTCCAGCCCCTCGGCCCGGGGTTCTGGCCCCTTGGGAGGCGGAGTCGCAGGGACGAGTCCATCTCGGACATGGCAGGCCAGCTGTTCGCCGCCTCCTGATCACGAGACCCCATTGTCGGGGTCGGAGCCATAGGGCAGCGGGGAGCGCGTTCGCCTTGCACGCGGCTGGCCTGGGTTTGGTCCCCGCCATCCATCCCGTAAGGTCCCCTGAGCACTGCCAGGAGTGACTCCTGAGTGCAGAGCCAGGAGTCAGCCCTGAGCATCGCCAGTGTGCCCGACCCCCTCCACAGAACAGCAAACCTAGTTTTGTTTTGTTTTGTTGCTTTTTGGATCACACCCAGCAATGCACAGGGGTTACTCCTGGCTCATGCACTCAGGAATTACTCCTGGCGGTGCTCAGGGGACCATATGGGGTGCTGGGATTCGAACCCGGGTCGGCCGCGTGCAAGGCAAACGCCCCACCCGAGAACAGCAAACCTAGTATCTCCACCTGTATCTCCACCTCACACACAAAGAAGAAATAAAAGTGTGTGCGGGGCCGGAGACGGCTGCTTTGGATGTCGGAGGCTGGGTTTGATCCTGGGCACCCCATGGTCCCCTGAGCACTGCCAGGAGTCACTCCCTGAGCACCACCCAGATGGCCCAAAAACAGACCCCAAAAAAGTTTGTTCAGTCTTAGTACCAGGTGACAAGAAAATATGGTGGTTACATAAAATAATCTGGAAGAATTATTTAAAAAGCAGCCCAGGTAGTCTTAAAAAAATTTATATATCTATGAGTTCCAGGAAAAGGCTCAGCGTGGCGAGTGTGGGACCCGGGTTCCATCCCAGGCACCAAAACGTTGCCCCGGGAATAGCTGAGAATAGCCCCTGAGCACTGCTAGGTGTCAGCCCCAACCCAAGCCCCGCCAGGCCTTGCAAAGCTGCCGTGGCCATGTTCTGGCCGAGTGAGACAGAAACAGCCCCGGGCCTGGGGGTGTCCGGAGGCTGGAGCCCTTGGGGCCACAGCACAGCCTCCGTCCCGGCCCCCTGAGCAAGCATCGCCGAGTGGGGCCCCAAAAGGCGGGGGAGGGGGGAGACAGAGCAGCAGGCAAGCACCACCCGGCAGCCGTGAAGACCTGAGGCGGGGGCCTCCCGGAGAGAGGACACAGCAGTGGCCACGGCTGGAGCTCGGGGCCCTCTCAGATGAGCCTCTGCTCTCCCCGGGCCTCAGTCTTCAGGCGGTAGAAAGGGGTGGAGGGTTGTGATGAGGTTTAGAACTTTTTTTGGGGGGGCGGGTCACACCCGGCGATGCTCAGGGATTACTCCTGGCTCTGCACTCAGGAATCACCCCTGGCGGTGCTCAGGGGACCCTATGGGATGCTGGGAATCGAACCCTGGTTGGCCGCGTGCAAGGCAAACGCCCTCCCCGCTGTGCTATCGCTCCAGCCCCCAGTTTAGAACTTTGTGGTGTTTGGGTTTGGGGCGCTACCCAGGCAGTGTTCGGGGTCTAGTTCTGGCTCTGCTCTCAGGACCTACCCCGGGGCGACTCGGGGAACGCAAGGGAGGGATGGGGGGTGGGAGGGGGCGGGCATATGGGGTCCCGGGGATGGAGGCCCGAGCCTGAGGCCCAGGAACCGTCTCTGGCCTCAGAGTGCAGGGGCCACTTGAGCCAGGGGTGGCGAGCCTGGGGGTCCCTTCGCCCTCCACTCGCAGGCCACTTGTGTCTGTGCTTCTGGGTTTCAGAGGCTCCCCACGGACAAAGCGTACTTCATGGCGAAGGAGGTGTCCACCACGGAGAGGACGTACCTGAAGGACCTCGAGGTCATCACTTCGGTACGTGTGGCCCCTGGCCCAGCAGGCAGGATCCCAGCCGGTCTAGGGGGGTCTGGGGGCGAGAGGGGGGTGCTCTGAGCCCGGGAACAAAGAAGGCTTCGGGCCCGGACTCCCGAAGTTACACGGGTTTCCTGTCCTGAGTTCAGAATCTGCTTGAGAGGTGTTGTCCATTGCCGGGTGCCCAAAGACCGTCCGGGCAGTCGGACTCGCTTCGCGCCCGGCCGGCCCGTCTGCTGCCCAGCACCACGCGTGTGAGCCCGAGCTCCAAGCAGGGCTCGCTCCTGAGCACAGACCCCGGAAGGGCCCCTGAGCCCCACTGGGTGAAGCCCTGAAAAATTAAATTAACAATTGTTGGACCTGGGAGATGGCTCAGGGGGAGGGTGGAGCTGACGTTTTGCATGCCGGAGCCCCCAAATCCTTATACTGTTCCCCAAGAGTCAGTTCCCTTACACACACACACACACACACACACACACACACACACACACACATTTTTTTTTTTTCAGCATTCTGAGATTTTGTGGGGCCGGAGCAATAGCACAGCAGGAAGGGCGCTTGCCCTGCAGGCGGCTGACCCGGGTTCGATGCCCATCACCCCACAGGGTCCCCTAGGGCTTTGTACATGCCAGGCCTTGCCACTGTGCCACCTCCCAACTCTCAGGGTCGCCACTATCCCGGGAACAGAGGCGGCCGGAGCGATAGTACAACAGGTAGGGCATTTGCCTTGCACACAGCCGACTCGGGTTCGATCCCCGGCATCCCATATTGTTCCCCGAGCACCGTCAGGAGTGATGCCTGAATGCAGAGCCAGGAGTAACCCCCGAGCGTTGCCGGGTATGACCCAAAACAAGCAGAAAAAGAACTGTGAGCTTCTGTTTTCTTTGGGGGCCTCGCCTAGCAGTGCTCGAGGACACTTGGGCTCCGTGCTCAGGAACCGAGGATGCTGGGGGTCACACAGCCCTCCCTGGGGTGCGAGCACTGAGGGGGGAGCGCGGCAGTGGAGGAGAGGAATCAAAAGGCCACGGCCTGCATGCAGCGTGGCGGAACGCTCTGGGCCGAGGTCTCGGAGTCGAAGGCCCGTTTTCTCTTTGATGCTGCATGGAGCCGGGCCAGCCCTGTCGGCCAGAAAACTGCTTTTATTTCGTGCTTTTGATCCGTCGGCCAGTTTGGCAGCTGTCTGAGCTCTGGGTTCCGCAGGGACAGACACGGGGCGGGGGGGTCCCTCATTACTCTGCCTTTGGGGGCAGAGGGTGAGGCGCCATGTGCCTGGGCAGAACCTCAGCGCGGGGGGAGGGGGAGGGGGCAGCCCGCCCCCGTCTCAGGACGAGTAGAAGCTGAGGCCAGAGGGTTTCTCTCCCCTTTAAGTGATCTTTGGGTTAAATGTTCTGATTTTCTGCGGGGTGAGGTCCCAGAGGGAGGGCTGGAGCTGACGCTTTGCGTGTCGGAGCCCCAGGTCTGATCCTTACGCAATTCCCCAAGCGTCACCCTGGATGGCCCCAACACACACACACTCTCACACACACACACACACACACACACACACACACACACAATTTTTTTTTTTTTTTAGAATTGTGCGATCTTGTGGGGCTGGAGTCATAGTACAGCAGGTAGGGGGCGCTTGCCTTGCAGGCAGCTGACCCGGGTTCAATGCCCATCACCCCACAGGGTCCCCTAGGGCTTTGTACATGCCAGGCCTTGCCACTGTGCCACCTCCCAGCCCTCAGGGTCGCCACTGTCCCGGGAGCAGAGAGGCGGCCGGAGCCATAGCACAGCGGGGAGGGCACTTGCCTCGTAAGCGGCCGACCCAGGTTCGATCCCCGGCATCCCCTATGGTCCCCCAAGCACCTCCAGGACTGATTCCTGGGTGCAGAGCCAGGAGTAACCCCTGAGCATTGCTGGGTGTGACCCAAAAGGGAAAAAAAAAAAACAGGGGGCCGGAGCGATAGCACAGTGGGTAGGGCGTTTGCCTTGCACGCGGCCGACCCGGGTTCAATCCCCGGCATCCCGTATGGTCCCCCAAGCACGCCAGGAGTAATTCCTGAGTGCAAAGCCAGGAGTAACCCCTGAGCATCGCTGGGTGTGACCCAAAAAAAGCAAAAAAAAAAAAAAAAAAGGAGCAGAGAGGCCGCGGTGTCCAGGAGCTGAGCCAGGGCCGCGTTTCTCAACCAGGGCTGGATGACGCCCGCCGTGGACCCCAGGGTGTCCTAGAGGAGCCGCTGGGGTGGATGAGGGGGACACAGCAGACGATGGGACACCAGGAAGGGAGCCAGGCCGAGAGGAGGCCACGGTTCTGGCGATCCCGGAACGGGAGTGTTGACTTGAGCCACGACGCGTGGCGCAGACTCGCGTGACTGGCACGGGCCGGGGGCTCAGTCTGTGTGTCTTAACCCCGACGGGAGCCCCGTGGCCACATGCCCGACTGTGGCATCAAACAGTCAGTGGGTGGCGATGGCAGAGGCGGGAGCTTCTCAGCCCTGGGAGCAGAACCACAGACGCCCACCCCTGGCCCGTCCCCGTGGCCACATGCCACCTCGGGGCCCGCCAGAAGCTGCCCCCCTCCCGCCCCCCACCCCGGCGTCCTTGCCCGGCTCAGCGCGGTCCTCTGCCTCCGCAGTGGTTCCAGAGCACCGTGGCCAAAGAGGACTCCGTGCCCGAGACGCTGAAGACGCTCATCTTCCCCAACTTTGAACCCTTGCACAAATTCCACACCAACTTCCTCAAGGAGATCGAGCAGCGCCTGGCCCTGTGGTGAGTCCAGCTGGTCCCCTGGCCCGGGACAGACTCCGGCTTCTCCTGCGCCTCTCTCCTCCCGTCCTCCCTCGCGCTTCCTCGCACCTCTGTTTCTGTTGTCGTCGTTGTCGTTGTTGTTGTCCCTGGTCACTGGCCAGGAGCTGAGGGAAAGCTGAGGGCTGGTCTCAGGCCCGGGAGCAGTGGGAGTAAATCCGACACGACCCGGCCCCGTCTCCAGCTCCCTCCGCGCCCTTCGAGTGACGGTCCTCAAAAGGGGCCTCGTCTGGGGGGGCCGGAGGGACAGCACTGCAGGGAGGGCGCTTGCCGTGCCCTCAGCCGACCCGGGTTCGACCCGGCAGGGCTGATTTCTGAGTGCAGAGCCAGCAGCAGTGCCTGAGAACTGCTCAGTGTTTCCCCCCCCCCCTCCGGGCCACCCCAGAAAATAAAAATGTGTCTTGTTACATGCAGCATTGCTTAGATGATCCCACAGCGCTGACCAGAGGACCGTGCGGTGCTGGGGAGCAGACAGCGGCTCCCGCATTCGAAGCACGTGTCCTAGCCCTCGAAACATCTCCCCAGCCCGGAGTGGGTGTTTCCTTATGGTGCCCTGTGATTCTCCCCAAAGAAAGGGCTGGAGAGACAGAACAGGGGTGAAGGCACTTCCCCTGCGGGCCGCCGACCCCAGCTCAATCCGTGGCACCCCGTACGGTCCCCTGAGAGCAGAGCCAGGAGTAAGCGCTGAGCACAGCCAGGTGTGGCCAGTGACACACTGCAGAGAGCGGAGCCTTCTGGAAGCACCAGGTGCCTTGTTCAAGGCAGACGCAGCTAAGGGACTCTGGGGGTGAGGGGAAAAGGCCCCTCCTGGGTCTGGTGGTAACTATTTGTCTCCTGCAGTGCTCGGGCAGCACTCGTAGCTCTGCATGCCCTCGAACTCGGGATTCCTGTGTGCAAAATGCACACTCCGGCCCTTTGAGCTGACTCCCCACACAAACACACACACATCCACGCACGCACACGCATGCACACGCACACACATGGACACGTGCACGCACACATGCGCACACACGTCTCCTGCTGCTTCCTGTGTTAGAGTCTGGCATTCTCACACTTTGACCTTGAACTCTAACCCCTCCTTTCGGAGGACGAACCTTTCCGGGCCTGTCTCCATCCGTGGGAGTTAAACACGGGAAAGAGCCTGTGTGTGCAGTGTGCGGGGGTCTCGCTGTCTGTCCTTCTCCGCCCGGAAGCCAGGTCCTGCGGGCTGGGGGGAGACGGGGAGGGGGCCCTTCCCTCAGACCCCCCCCAGTGGGGAGAACTGACGGGACAGTCTGCCTCCTTTGAAATGGGTGCGACTGAAAGACGCCTCTCCGCAGCCTGACTGTGCGCTGGCACTGCCAGCAGGGCAGAAATGACTTTTCCTTTTTATTTCTAGTTTGTTTTGTGTCTTGGTGGTTGAGCCACACCCCGCGGTGCTCAGGGCCGACTCCTGGCTCTGCCTTCAGGAGTCACACTGGCAGGACGAATACTGGGTTCCGGGGATTGAACCCGGGCTGGGAACTATCACTCCAGCCCCCAGG
Organism: Sorex araneus; assembly: GCF_027595985.1. Classification (NCBI taxonomy): domain Eukaryota; kingdom Metazoa; phylum Chordata; class Mammalia; order Eulipotyphla; family Soricidae; genus Sorex; species Sorex araneus. The sequence continues at coordinate 290,819,427 of NC_073302.1, forward strand.
AAATAAAATTTCTGCTTTGGAGCCACACCTGGAGGTGCTCAGGGCTGACTTCTGGTTCTGCACTGAGCTTCACTGAGGGACTGGGGACCACGTGGGGGTCAGGGATCCAACCCAGGTCGGCCTTGTGCGAGCCAAATGCCCCACCCACTGCACTGTTACTTCAGCACTGCAAAGAAATGTAATCAGTCGATTTTTTTTTGGGGGGGTCACACCTGGCACAGGGGTTACTCCTGGCTCTGCACTCAGGAATTACTCCTGGTGGTGCTCGGGGGACCATATGGGATGCTGGGAATCGAACCTGGGTCAGCCACGTGCAAGGCAAACGCCCTCCCCACTGTGCTATCGATCCAGCCCTAATCCGTCAATTCTTACCCCCCCACCCCGCCTGCCTGGGAGCCTTTGGTTGGGGGTTTGCCTGGCGCCTCGTCTTCTCGGAGTCCAGCAGCGCTGCCGGGGGCGGGCGGGGGTGGGGTCAGAGCTGGAGAGGCCCAGAGTGTCTGTTCTCGGCAGCAATGGCTCCGGGCACAGCTGCCCCTGGGGTCCCTGCAGAGGCCCCACCTAGGACAGGCCATCGCTGGCCACCCCTGGGAGCCGGTGTGAGGCCTCGGCCACCAGGGCCTGGCCCCAGACACATCTCACTTTGGGGGGAAGCGCCCTGGGTGGTCTTACCTCTACCCACCCAATGCCTCTCCTGCTGTTTGTACTTGGGGGGTCACACTGTCGGTGCTCAGGGTCTGTCCTGGGCCAAACCCGGGGCTCCTGCACGTGCTCCGGCCCCGCCCCCTCGAACCCACGTCCAGGGGTATTTAGCCTCTGCTTCTCATCTTCGAAGGAAGACTCGGTGCCTCACAAGCCACGGGCAGGCCAGAGGGGTCACTCGGGCGCTGGCCTTGCACACGGCCGGCCACAGTTCAGTTCACGGCACCCCCCCTCCGACCTGCCAGGAGTCACCCTGGCAGTACCAAGCCAGGAGTCCGAACTGCTGGCTGTGACCCAAAACCTCCCCCCAAGAAAAGCATCTGGTGTCGTTGGCTTCCACCAGGGGGCTGGGGGGTCCACCTGCAGGAAGAGAGTCCACACGGCAAGCGAGCCCCTGTCCCACACAGCCCAGCCGGCCCGCAGGACTCTCAGGCCCGTCACTGCCCACAGGTGTCCGAGTCATGATCGGGCGCCCCTGCCTCCTCGGCCCCCCCGCCCCCACCCCACCCTCAGAGCCTGGGCTGCAGACCCTCAGCCTCCCCCAAGCCCAGGAGCTCTGGGGGCTTCTGCAGGTAAAGCCATGAGCCCCGGGCACAGTCAGGAGTGAGGGCGCCCCCTAGCGCCGGCTCCGGCCTGCTCTCACCGTCTGATGCGTGGTGATGAGAGCAAGCACTTGGGGTGCTGGGCTTAGTTCTTGGGGGCAGCTGACGCCTGCCTGCCTGCCTGCCTGCCTGCGCCCCCTGGCCAGAGGGAGAGAGGGGGACCCCAGAGCACAGCCCGCCCGATGATCCTGAGGGGCTGTACCCTCGGCCTGGACCCGGGCAGACAGCGGCGGCACCTGGAGGGCCCAGCGTGGCCTTCAAGCAGAGGGTGTGCGGGCATGGCGAGGGTGACCTCTGCAGCTGGCCCTGTCCCCCCCCACAGTGTCCACCACCGAGGTTCCGCGTGCCACCCCACCCCCCACCCGCAGGGAGCCGGCCCTGAGCTCTATCTGGAAGCTTCTCTCCTCACTCTGGGCAGCGCTGGTGTGTGTGTGTGTGTGTGTGTGTGTGTGTGTGTGTGTGTGTGCGCGCGCGCGCGCAGTGCTGGTGTGTGTGTGTGTGTGTGTACGTGCACATGTGCGTGCCGAGGTGTGTTCAGCCCGTGGCCCGGCTCAGAACCCAGAGCTGAGCAGCTCAGACACGCGGGGGGCCCTGGTGTTTGTTCCCCGCGTGACCCTGACAGCAGGCCTGGCGTCTGCGGGACGCCGCTTCTTCTGGGCTGCCGATGATGGTTCCCCGGCGCCTTCTGGCTCTTCTCTGTCCACCTGTGGACGCGTCGAAGTGGTGGCAGGAAGGTGGGCCGGGAACTGACACCAGCGCCACTTCTGCCGCGGGGCCGCTGGGGGCCTGGGGGTCTCGTCCGTATCCCCAGGACGGACGCCACATTCTGGAACCAAATACCGGAAGGGCGGGGAGGGACAGCCGGTGCGCTGACTGTGGTCCTCTGAGCACCATCAGAAGTGATCCCCGAGTGCAGAGTCAGGAGTGACTCCTGAGCACTGCGGGTGTGGCCCAATCATAAAAGAGGAAAACAGATACGAATCTCCCTTCAGGAAGTACCTGCTCTCGCAGCCGTTGGAAGGGTGGTCCCGGCCCTTCCCTCCCCTCTCTGTGCCTGGGTCCCGTCCCCTCCTCTCCCACCACTGCCGCCTCCCTTTGCTCCCTTGCTTCCTCCTCTTCCCAAGAGCCGGGCACCCAGTTCCCTTCCAGGCCACGGGTTCTTGTGAGCAGAGCCTGGGTCTGGCGGGCATGTCTAGCTGATCTGCAGAGTCCGTGCAGGCAGCAGAAGTGACATCTGCACCTGTATGGTCACTGCAGCACTGTTCCCCATAGCCAGAGTCTGGAAACAACCCGAGTGCCCGAGAACAGGTGACTGGTTAAAGAAACTTTGGTACATCTACACAATGGAATACTATGCAGCTGTTAAGAGAGATGAAGTCATGAAATTTGCTTATAAGTGGATAGACCTGGAGAGTATCATGCTCAGTGAAATGAGTCAGAAAGAGAGGGACAGACACAGAAGGACTGCACTCATTTGTGGAGTATAGAATAACATCACATGAGGCTGACACCCAAGGACAGTAGATACAAGGGCCAGGAGGATTGCCCCATAGCTGGAAGCTTGCTTCATGAGTGGAGGGGAGAAGGCAGATGGAATAGAGAAGGGATCACTAAGAAAATGATGGCTGGAGGAACCAGTCAGGATGGGAGATGTGTGCTGAAAGTAGAAAAAGGACCAAATGTGATAGACTCTCAGTATCTATATTGCAAACCATGATGCCCAAAAGTCGAGAGAGAGGATGGAGAGGCAGGAGGAGGGTGGGAAAGGGGAGAATACCGGGGACATTGGTGGTGGGGAATGTGCACTGGTGGAGGGATGGATGTTTGATCATGGTGTGACTGAAACTCAAATATGAAAGCTTGTAACTGTATCCCATGGTGATTCAATAATATAATAATAATAATAATAATAATAATTTTAAAAAACTTTATTATGAAAAAAGGGGAGTCCATGCAGGCCCCCAGCGTGGGCTGATGCCAGTGTCCTGGGCTGCCAGTGGCCCATGCTCCACGCTGTTCTCCGAGCCTGTGGAAGGGGGCGGGGGTGGAAACTCAGACCCAGGGGGCAGGGCTCACCCCGCTCTCCCCAGGCACACGGAGCCGACTCCCTCCCGGGCTCCCCCAGAGGAAGGCAGGGGCTGGTGCATGGTGATGGGACAGGGGAGAGGCGGGTTCGGCTTCAAGGTCACCCTGTCCCAAATCACCTCTGCTTTCCTCCCTTTGCCTCCGCTCCCAGGGAAGGCCGCTCCAACGCACACATCCGGGGCGATTACCAAAGAATCGGAGACGTCCTACTGAAGAACATCCAGGGCATGAAGGTGAGTGCCCAGAGACGGGCACAGCCCCCCGTGCCAGCGGAGACGAGAGTCTCTCCACCGCCTCACCTCTGTCTTTTCTAGATGCTTTCATTTTGGTTTTGTTTGTTTTTTTTTGTTTTTTGCCTTTTGGGTCACACCCGGCGATGCTCAGGGATTACTCCTGGCTCTGCACTCAGGAATTACTCATGGCAGTGCTCGGGGGACCATATGGGATGCTGGGAATCGAACCTGGGTCGGCCGCGTGCAAGGCAAATGCCCTACCCGCTGTGCTATTGCTCCAGCCCCTTGTTTTTTTTTTTTTTTAAGTGTTGGGGGTCACACCCGGCAATACTCCTGGGATCACTCAGTACTGTACTCAGGGATCACTCCTGGTGGTGCTCAGGGGACCACACGGGGTGCCCGGGATCAAACCCAGGTTGGGCGCATGCAAGACGGAGCTATGGCTCCGGCCCCTGCATGCTTTTATTTTGAAGTGTGAGAGCAAAGAAAGGGCTGCACTGTGACCAGAGAACAACCAGCAGGAATCAGCTGTGAGTGGCGCCTCCAGAGCCCGTTTGCACAACCATGTTGGCACAACCCGTTTGCACAACCACGAGGTAGACAAACCACGATCGGGGGGCAGCACTGCCCTGCTAGTCGGTTATCCTGTCTGCCACAGCACGCCAAGCCCGCTGGCCGGGAGCCGCGTAGGGATCTCAGGACTTCTGGGACGGTGAAGGCCGTGAGCAGGGGCATTAAGTAGCTGGTCACACAGGGATGCCTAGGAGGGCAGGCCTGCCAGAGACGCTGGACACACCGTTTCCAAGGAGCGAGGCGCAGGAACCATCAGAGGGGCAGCAGTAACCTCGGGTGCCACTGGGGGGCGCTTTCTCTTCGTGCTCTTTAAAAAGATCATTTTCCCGGAGAGGACACTTCTCTGCCTTGCATGTAGCCCCCTTAGGTTCAGTCCTCAGCACCCCATATGGTCCCCGGGGCCCCACCAGAAGTGACCCCTGAGCTCAGAGCCAGGAGTGAGCCTTCAGCATCACCAAGAGTGGCTCAAAAGGAAAAAAAGGTTTTTGTATTTTTTTTTTCAGTGCCAGGGCTTGAACCTCACCCCGCCCCTGACCTAGGCGAGATAAGTTCTCTGCCACTGAACCACATCCCCAGCCCCTTGGGTCTGTCGGGTTCTGGACTAACAGGGTGGGAGGCGGCCCCAGAGCCAGCCGCAGGGATGAGACTAGCTTGGGGGTGTCTTAGGAGGAAATGTCCGGGACGGAGGCTCGGGGTGTGGAACCTGGCTCATTCACACGCAGGTGACCCCACGGACGGCCCCGACTATAAAAATATGAGTCAGGGAAATGGCTCAACAGGGTTGTTGCCAAAATGGAATCTTGCAAGAAGTGCAGACTTGGGGACGAGGGCAACAGTAGTGGATAGGGTGCTTGTCTCAGATGCAGCTGGCCCTGCTCAGACCCCTGACACCACATAGGGTTCCCTGAGCACCAGGACTGACCCCAGAACCAGGGAAACTGCTGTCCTGAACTGCACTGCCTGTATTCGAGGGGCCTGTTTGCCATCTGCTGACATTTTGAAGAAACCGCAGGAGCACTTCTTCGCTTATGTATTCCCCCTCCGTGTGCTCTTGGTCTTATTTTTATTTTTATTTTTATATTTTTTTGGGGTTTTTTTTTGGGGGGGGTCACACCCGGAGATGCACAGGGGTTACTCCTGGCTCTTCACTCAGGAATTACCCCTGGCGGTGCTCAGGGGACCATATGGAATGCTGGGATTCAAACCCGGGTCGGCCGCGTGCAAGGCAAACGCCCTACCCGCTGTGCTATCGCTCCAGCCCCTCTTGGTCTTATTTTCAAAAGAACATTTCACCTCCACTGTGACAGGACCCAGCTGGTCCTTGGGTGATGTTTGGTTTTAACGTGGAAGACAGTGTCCAACACGGGGTCCAAGCGGCTGCTTTTGTGACACACGGCGTAGTGGCCCCGCCCTGTAAGGCTTCCGTCACTTTACCAATATTCATCATTAAGAGAAGCTGGAAGCTTCTCTTAAGCTAAGGATGACTTTAAATGAGGACCTCATGGACACGCCATGCAGTTCCTGATTGGCTCTGGCCGTCAAACTGCTGGGTGCATGCATCCCGCTCTGAGAGCGGGTCAGAAACGGGGTGCACGCCCGAGAACCGGGTGCTCCTCGCCTCCCGTGCACGCCCGGCTCGGCTGAGCATCCCCCACCCTTTGTCTCCCCACCCTCCCCTCCTCCAGCAACTGGCGGCTCACCTGTGGCAGCACAGCGAGGCACTGGAGGCGCTGGAGACCAACATCAAGAGCTCCAGGCGGCTGGAGAACCTGTGCAGGGACTTCGAGCTGCAGAAGGTGTGCTACCTGCCGCTCAACACCTTCCTGCTGCGCCCGCTGCACCGCCTCATGCATTACAAGCAGGTGCTGGAGCGCCTCTGCAAGCACCACCCGCCCAGCCACCCCGACTTCCGGGACTGCCGAGGTGAGCCAAGGGCGCATGCGCGAGGCGGGGCCACGGGATGGCCCCTCCCCATAGGGGGCGGGGATCCGGGGCACGTGGGCTACCTGCACGCCTGCACGTCCTTATCAGGCTGATCTATGCTTTAGTACCAAATCCCTTTTCTGGGTCTTTCCCCAAAGAAGGCTAAGGAGGGCTGAGGATGTAGCTCAGTCGTAGGGCACTTGCCTTGTTGATGTAAGGTCCCAGCCTTGCCAGGAAAAAAAAATATATATATATATAATATATATGTGTGTGTGTATATATATGTATATATATATATATATACACACATAGCACTGTAGCACTGTCATCCCTTTGTTCATCGATTTGCTCGAGCGGGCACCAGTAATGTCTCCATTGTGAGACTTGTTACTGTTTTTGGCATATCGAATACGCCATGGTAGCTTGCCAGGCTCTGCGGTGCAGGCGGGATACTCTCGGTAGCTTGCCAGGCTCTCTGAGAGGGGTGGGGGAATCAGTCCCGGGTGGGCTGTGTGCAAGGCAAATGTCCTACCTGCTGTGCTATCGCTCCAGTCTGAGAAAAAAAAAAAATATATATATATATATAATATATATAATGTATGTATATGTGTATATATATATAAAAATATATATATATATCTTCTGAGGCTGTTTTTGTTCCCTCCCCACTGTTAGCACAAAAGCAGATTTTTCCCTGCGCTGGTGAGTTCTTGAGAATTCTATGACAGATTGGCAATACAACACTCAGAAGGTTGAAAGTTAGTTTATTGTACAGAAAAGGCAGATGGTTCCAGGCCCTTCACCAGGCGTCCAGGGCTCTCCTGGTGATGGCCTGAGTGGTGGCCGGGTCCCGTGAATGGCTTCTCTGTCCTCTCCCATGCTGCCCAGCCGCCTCCCATGAACCATGCCCGGGTCCTGGCCTGCACTGCCCTCTATCCCGAGTTTGCTTTCCTCGTCTCCAGCCACAGCTTCGCACACAGGCAAGACTTATGCCACGACTTACGCCCAGGCCCTAGGCCAGAGGCTGTGCAAGGGACCTTACTGATGAGAACACCATGATTCTCATCACTCCCCACAGGAAAATGTGCTCCCGTTTCACTGATGAGAAAAGTGAGGCTCGGCAGGATCATGGCCTTGTGTGTGTTACTCGGCCAGTGAAGGATCAGAGGAGCTGTCTGATTGGGTTCGGGTTTGGTGGCCACACTCGGCTGTGCTCTGTGCCCAGGAATCACTCCTGGCGGGGCTCAAGGGACCACAGGGGACACCAGAGATTGAACCCGTTCAGCAGCTCTGTGCCAGGCAAGCGCCCAGCCCCCTACTCTCTCCAGCCCGGAGCTGGCGTTTCAGAGCAGGCGTCCCAGGGCCTCTTCCGGACTTCGGTTGTCGGTCTCAACTTAGAGGCGGTCTGTTCGTGTCTACACCCTACAGCCCGACCACAGCTGCCCCGATTCAGTCCCTTGTATCTGCCCGCCCCCACCCCAGCCTGCACACTGGGCATCGGGGCAGCTAGGACTTGCTGCAGCTTCTCTCACCAGCACTTCTGTCAGCAGCTCCTACTGCCTTGCTGCACCGGGCGTGGGGGGTGAAGGGGCGACTGACCCCTCGGAAGAGTCTTCATTCCTCCCGCCCTGACCTCGGCCCGTCTCCCACACCGCAGAAGGGTGTGTGGGTGCTAGGTGCGCCATATAAGGAGAATCAGAAGGTGGCTCCCGAACACAGAGCCCGCTGGTGGGCAGCAACTGACCGTGGGCACTGTGCCCTGTGCGGTAGGGCCGGGCTCCCGAGAGCCTTTCGCAGGGAAAGGATGTCTCGGTTCAAAGCTAAAGGATAACAGGCCGAGCAACAGCACAGCGGGGAGGGGGTTTGCCTTGTACGCAGCTGACCGGGGTTCGATCCCCGGCATCCCATATGGTCCCCCAAGCACCGCCAGGAGTGATTCCTGAGTACAGGGTCAGGAGTCACCCCTGAGCATCTCCAGGTGTGACCCAAAAAAAAAAAAAAAAACCAGAAAAAAAAAAAAGCTAAAGGATAAGTAAGAGCTTTCCTGGGTAAATGTGGGGAACAGTCGGGGACAATACCTCCAAGGGAACAAGGGACTAGAACATTCTAGGAGGTAGAAGAGTGTGTGTGTGTGTGTGTGAGAGAGAGAGAGAGAGAGAGAGAGAGACAGAGAAAGAGACAGAGACAGACTCTGTGTGAGGCACGGAGACCTTGACGATGAAAGGAGTCTGAAAGAAGCTAGAGGGGCAGAAGTCCTTCCTTCCAGAGGACAGGAGCTGAGGAGCCGGGGGCTACCATGCCCCTGGTGCCCCCCGGCCTCCCCTCCCGGGCCGTGAGCTCCCTTGGCAGCCTGGGAGCCCCCAGCCTGGGGGCAGAGGGGCTGCGCCACAGGCGGGCTCGGCAGGAGGGAACAGCGAGGACCCGGGGGTCTCAGGCGGCAGGAGCATCCCCCTCTGCCCCACGTGCCACTGCTCACTGCAGGGGCGGGGAGGGCCGGGAGCAGACGCCTGCCCTGGGGTTGCAGCCGTGCACTTGGGTCCGGTGTGTCTCTGCCTCACCAGACCGCCGTGCTCCACGTGTGCATGAGCTTGGCGTGTGCACAGCCCCTGGGAAGGACACAGTGAAGTCCATCCCAGAAGGGACACCATCCTCCTTCCTCACATGGAGAGTGGCGCCGTTTCCCTTAGAAGGATGCCGGCCGGGCTGGAGCGATAGCACAGCGGGGAGGGCGTTTGCCTTGCACCCGGCAGACCCGGGTTCGACTCCCAGCAACCCATATGGTCCCCCGAGCTCCACCAGGGGTAATTCCTGAGTGCAGAGCCAGGAGTAACCCCTAAGCATCACTGGGTGTGACCCAAAAAGAAAAAAAAAAAAAAGAAGCATGACGGCTGTCTCCATCCAGCACCGGGACCCAGGGACGCCAGAGAGCTGAGCCCCAAGTCCCAGAAGGAGCCCGTGAAGCTCACGGAGCCCCCGCCCCCCACACCACACACACCACACACACTCCCACCTGCTTCCTCCGCTAGCGGCCTTGGCAGAGATCACAGAGATGGTGGCCCAGCTGCACGGGACCATGATCAAGATGGAAAACTTCCAGAAGCTGCACGAGCTCAAGAAGGATTTGATCGGCATCGACAATCTTGTGGTCCCGGGAAGGGTAAGGCCAAAGCACCGCCCGCTCGGGCCGCAGGGAAAGCCAGAAAGGCACCACAGAGGTGGCCTCCCTGGGACCCTTTCTCTTGGGGGTTGGTGTGGGTTTCGGGGCCACGGCTGGTGGGGGGGGGCCCCGGGGGTGTGCAAGGGGAGGAGCAGGAGAGGCTGAAGATGGAGTCTCCTGCACGCACAGCTGGCGGCACAGAGCTTTATCCGTCCAGCCCTGCCCGTGAAACAGGGGGACGCACTGCGCCCTTGCAGGCTGGGCTCCAGGGTTGGGGGGGCGATGAAGCAACCCCAAGCCCCCCCCCCGTGCTGGTCCGCCACACACAGAGGAAGGAATCACTGCACCTGGCAAAGTTTAGGCAACAGAACAAGCTAGATTTAAAAAACAAAACAAAACAAAACAAAAAACAGGAAGAAACATTCTTTTTAGATCTGGGTAAAAGGGTGATTGATACTAGGCAAAAATCACGTGGTTGGTAAGTGGGGACAGTGCGTGAAAGATACAATTTGGGGGCTGGGACGTAGCTCAGTGGTAGAGCACCGGCTTGCAAGCGGCAGGGTCTGGGTTTGATCCCACACACGCACGCATACACATGTATGTGCACACACGTGCATGTCACACATACGCATGCACACGTGCACAGACACACGCACACACACACACACACGCAGCACAGCTTCTCAGTTAGATGGGACGACAGTTCCGTGTGGGGGTCCAAGGGCGGGTGCTATGAGGGTCTTGTGGTAGGGGCTCACCCAGGGCGCTCGGGGTCTTCAGGGCTGCACCCAGCGATGCACACAGGGCTAGGTGCCGTGCGTCACACTGGGGGTTGGACGCGTGCCCAGCACATACCCCTCAGGGGGTCCGGGTGCGTGCCCCCCGCCGCCTGCCACCGATGCCTCCTTCTCCTCCCCGGCAGGAGTTCATTCGCCTGGGAAGCCTCAGCAAGCTCTCAGGGAAGGGCCTGCAGCAGCGCATGTTCTTCCTGGTGAGTGAGGAGATCCACAAGGCCCCACCTCCCCCAGGGCGGGCCCGCCCCGGGAAGGACCCCCGGAGGCTGCAGGAGCAGCGGGGGCCGCGCGAACATGCCTCTCAGCCGCTCCTGTCGTGCTCCCTCTAGTTCAACGACGTCCTGCTGTACACGAGCCGGGGCCTGACGGCCTGGAATCAGTTCAAGGTGCACGGGCAGCTCCCGCTCTATGGCATGACGGTGAGCACCGGGCCGGGCGCGGAAGGAAGTGTGGGCACCGGGCTGGGCGCGGGAGGAACTGCGGGCACCGGGCCGGGCTCGGGAGGAACTGCGGGCACCGGGCCAGGTGCAGGAGGAAGTGCGGGCTGCGGGTGCCAGCAGTGACCGGGCCTGGCTCGGGCTGCCCAGAGGGATGCTGGGACGGGGTCCGGCCCTGCAGGTGGGCGCGCTGTCTGTCCCCTCGAGAAGCAGAGGCAAGGCCAGCGGACGTGGTCCCGTGACAGGCATCTCCATGGTGGGGTCTGGAGGGTGGGAAAGGGCCCTGAACGATGGTTCCCTGGACCAGAACCAGCACAGGGCCCCCCCTTGACCATCCCCGAGTGTGCCAGGGCACTGGCGGGCTCTGCACTCCTGCGCTGGCACGTGTGTGGGACCGTGGCCCCGACTCGGAAGCCCCTGGCAGGCTGCGTGAGTCTGCGGGCTGCGGGAAGGAGTCCGGGTTCTCAGGATCAAGCCCTGAGCAGCGCCAGGTGTGGGCCAGTCACCCTCAAACGCACCCTGCCCACACACACAGACACACAGAATTCCATCAAGTTGAGTTTGGGTTTCCACATAGGAATTGGGGTAGGGGGGCAGGGGGTACATAAACACGCAGTCCATAGCATTTCTCAAGACAATGTTAAGGTTTTTGTCTTTTTTTTTTTTTTTTGCTTCTTGGGTCACACCTAGCGATGCTTAGCGGTTATTCCTGGCTCTGTGCTCAGGAATTATTCCTGGCAGTACTGGGGGACCATATGGGATGATGGGGATCGAACCCGGGTCAGCCGTGTGCAAGGCAAATGCCCTCCCCGCTGTACTAGTGTCTTTTTAAAGGAAGTGTAAAGAATAAACTTTACTATTCAACCAGAAAAGAAAAAACAATTCCAGCTCTGACCCTCCCTCTGTCTTTCCGGTTATGAATTGTCCACCTTCCACCCCTAGTGCTCGGCTTCAGCTCCTGCCCCCAAGCTTGGCTTTGTGGCACCCCCTGCCCCATCTGCAGTGTCCAAGCCCGCCTAGAGCCTGTTGGTTAGCGCTGCCCCCCCACCCCCGGCCCCCGAAGGCTGGGGGGCTTAACTAATGTGAACTCTGCCCGCAGCTGGAGGAGAGCGAGGAGGAATGGGGCGTCCCGCACTGCCTGACCCTGCGGGGCCAGCGGCAGTCCATCATCGTGGCGGCCAGGTAACTGGATGCCCGCCCAGCCCTCCACCCAGCCGCCGGCCGCGGGGCCAGAGCTGACCAGGGCCCGTCCGTGTCTCCCCAGCTCTCGGTCAGAGATGGAAAAGTGGGTGGAGGACATACAGATGGCCATCGACCTGGCAGAGAAGAGCAGCGGCCCCACGCCCGAATTCGTGGCCAGCAGCCCCCCTGACAACAGTGAGTGGGGCAGTGGGGGCACGGGGTTCGGTCCAGCAGGCTGCGGGGGCTCCCTTCTGGACCTGCAGTGCAGGCCCTGGGCCCCTCGGGGTTCCCACTTTCTGAAATGAATGCAAAGAAGAGGTGGGGGGCAGGTGGCCCCTGAGTGGGCATCTGGGGGCTCCTCGGTAGGTGGCCGTCCTGGGCTCCCGACAAGCAGGAGGTTGGGGGGGGTAACCCCCAATCGTGGATGCGTGTGCCGAGCGCGTGCCGCGGGGATTCGGGCGGGCCAGTGTCCCCTCCTCCAGGTGGACCCGGCTCACCAGGGCTCTTGGCCACCTCTGTCCGCAGAGTCCCCCGACGAGGCCACGGCTGCCGACCAGGAGTCGGAGGACGACCTGAGCGCCTCGCGCACCTCGCTGGAGCGCCAGGCCCCCCACCGCGGCAACACCATGGTGCACGTGTGCTGGCACCGCAACACCAGCGTGTCCATGGTGGACTTCAGCGTGGCCGTGGAGGTGGGCGTGGTGTGCGGGAGGGAAAGCGGAGATACGGGGCGGGGCCACGTGTAGGGCGGGGCAATGCCAGGGCGGGGCCACACGTAGGGCGGGGCTATACCATGGGGCGGGGCTACTCAAAGGGCAGGGGGATACCCAGGGGCGGGGCCACACATAGGGCGGGGCGATACCATGGGGCGGGGCCACATGTAGGGCGGGGCAATACCGGGGCGGGGCCGCGCATAGGGTGGGGCAATGCCATGGGGCGGGGCTACTTATAGGGCAGATCGCTACCCAGAGGCGGGGCCACACGTAGGGCGGGGCTACTTATAGTGGCGGGGGGCGGGGGTAATATCCTGGGCGGGGCCACACACAACGTGGGGTGATGGGGGGCGGCACTACGTAGAGCAGGACTATGCTGGAGGCAGGGCGATATTCCGACAGTGGAAAGGACACATATCTCATAGGGCAGGGCAACTTATAGAGCAGGAGCAAAACTGGGGTTGGGCTACTTATGGGGCGTGGCCATACAGGGGCGGGGCTATCCTAGCAGGAGAGTTGCTTATAGGGTGGGGTGGGGGGCGGGGCTGCATTTGGCAAGGTTCATACAGGGGCGGGCCACACTGGGGCGGGGCTATACTAGCAGCAGAGTTGCTTATAGGATGGGGAGAGGCTAATGGGGCGTGGCCACACGAGGGCGGGGCTACTCGTGGGCCCAGGCCCTGTACAGGGCAGCGGTACCTGGGGGCGGGGCTACATATATAGGGCGGGCTGTGCAGGAGCAGGCCTAAGTCTGGGGCAGGGCGATACGGGTGAAGAGGGTGGGGTCACGGCCAACTCCAGGTTTCCTGCACCTGGACACTTATTAGGAAGCCGCACGTGTGGCACCACCTCTGTACTGGGGTCTTTTCTGTTGTGAACTTAACCCTCTGCACAGAGGCTGTTAGTGTGTTTAACCGAGTCTGAGTTCTGCTCCCGCCCCACTCCCCATGAATGCACGAAGGGGGGGGGGATGCAAACTGCTTGCAAGGGTGTGGGCCCTAAGGGTCGCCCTCGAGTGGAGGCATGGGCTGGATCTATTTTGGCGGGGGGGTCACACCCGGCGTTGTACAGGGGTTACTCCTGGCTCTGCACTCAGAAGTCACTCCTGGCGGTGCTCGGGGGACCCTATGGGATGCTGGGAATCGAACCCGGGTCGGCCACATGCAAGGCAAACGCCCTACTCGCTGTGCTCCAGCCCTGAGACTGAATCTTTTGGACCTCCCAGATTTCCCGTTTTTCCAAAATATTCTCCAGTCTTGTCACACCCCTCACTTCTTTTCAGGAAGTGTCATGGCTTAGAAAACTCTGAAACCACCCGGTTCTCTCCCAGGTCTCTCAGGAATAGCCGAGCCTGACCCATTCTGGAACTGTTTACTGGGTTTTGTGATTCTGGACCAGCAGGTTCTAGACAGAAGTCCAGAGGTCCTGAATCCCTAAATCTCCTGAACGAAGAGAGCAGAAGGCTAGACGCAGCTGGTTTGCTGGGGCCAGGGCGCTTGCCTTGCACACGGACCCGGGTACCCCATGTGGTCCCCAAGCCTCGCCGGGAGTCAGCCCTCGGTACCACCTGGTGTGGCCCCAAAACCAAGTCCAGGGAAAGCCACATCACATTTCCAGAGAGGGAGCGGGGCTCTTGGGCTTCCGAATCATCCATCTCTTGCAACTGCCGAATTTACTGACAGCTGGGTTTGTTTCTGTTTGGGGACCACACCCAGCAGTGCTCAGGGCTGACTCCTGGCTCTGTGCTCAGCCCCAACAGTGCTTTTTATTGAATTTCCTCCTGGCCTGTTCTAAACCCCACCTACTGCTACAAACAGCCTCGGGAGGATGCCATTTGCAGCTTTTCTGTATTAGAGAGGGCAGAAGCTGCTTCCATTTATTCTTCCATGATGTGTTGTGGTGCCTAGTGGGTTCTCTACCACACCGCCAGCCTTCAAGCTTTATTTTTTATTATTATTATTATCAGTGAATTATTTTGTACAATCTGAGCAGCAACTGATTTTTCTGTTTGTCAGAATTCCAGTTTGTGGGCCAGAGAGATAGGACACGGGTTAGACAGGCACTGGCCTGGCACGCGGGAGGACCCTGGCTCAATCCACAGCACATCTGGGAGTGACCCCAACAATCCCCCTCCAGAAAAAAAAAATTGATTTGCAGATTCCCAGCCGGCTGAATTGTGATGCAGGGTGGTCTTTCCCCAAAGGCCCAGGGGTTCCTTCCAGGGTTGGTGGGCAGGGAGACCCCTGCTCTGTTCCTCTAGCGCTAACCCTCATGCTCTCCTGCCACAGGCTCTAGCTCACCAGTGGACATTTATTCGGGGGGAAAACGGAGTGTGGGTGAGCAGGGAAGCACTAGTGACCAGCTTAGGGGCAAAAAGACACCAGAGGGGCTGGAACGATAGTACAGCGGGTAGGGCGTTTGCCTTGCACGAAGCAGACCTGGGTTCAATTCCCAGCATCCCATATGGTCCCCCCAGCACCGCCAGGAGTGATTCCTGAGTGCATGAGCCAGGAGTAACCCCTGTGCATTGCAAAGAGACACCAGAGCAGGGTAGGACATGGCCACAGATGGCCTTGGGAGCTCCACTGATCCTGGGCATCTGCCACGGGAGAATGAAGCCAACACCAAGGGCCCAGCCCAGGGACAAGGGAAGGCCAGGAGATGTGTTCTAGAAGGAATTTCTGGTGGCTGCTACTTGCTGCAGCCTTGCCACGGACCAGCCGCGGGTGGACGCCGGCCTGCACCGCGGCTGCGGCTGTACTTGAGGGGGCTGGCTCGCTTCTCGGCTCCAGAGGGCTTTGGGCTCCATGCAGAGGAAGTGGATGGAGCCCAAACCTTAATTCTGCTCCGGCCTCCCCCCCTCCCTGGGCTGTGAGCAGGCATCTGCTGTGCCCACCACACCCAGGCAGAAGCCCGGGGCCAGTGACTGCCCCTGTCAGCCCAGACAGGGACCCAGAAAAGTCCAGCAAAGACTATCTATGCTTTGCATGTGGCCCTTCAGCCCTTTATTTATTTATTTATTTATTTATTTATTTATTTATTTATTTATTAACTGTGGAGGCTTCAAGTCCATGCTGAAGGGCCCAAGAGTTCTCAGACACCTCGATCAGGTGCCCAGCGTAGACCTAAGATTGGGCGCGTTCAGGCATGATCACCCCGTGCTGCCTCCCAGCCCCCCACCCCCGCCCGTCCCAGTCACCCCAGGAACGTTCTGGAACATTCTGTCCCATCGCAGCTCTTTGTTCTCTCTTGAGTCTCCCTGGCAAGTCCTCTGGTCAGTGACGCCGAGGCTGTGCAGCCTCTGCCAGTGGGTGTCCCTTCCGGGCCGCGGGCCTGAACACAGCCAAGGCTCAGGTGTCGTCAGCTTGAGCTAGCACACCCCAGGGCTTTGCCAAGCCGGCACCCAAACGCCTGCGGGAACGGCACGTGGCCACTAGGTGGCGGGCGGGAGCCGCTCTGGCGTTCCCAGAAGTGGCAGCTGAGGTCTTCCTGGGGGACCCCTGCCCAGTTCCGTTTTTCTCCCTTCCCTGGAGGCCCAAGTGCCAAGTGGAGGTGTCCAAAGCTCTCCCTGAACTGTATGGGCGAGGACCCCCCCCCCCCGCCCCTACAGCTGCCACTCACCTGGAGTGTCTTGGGGCCTCCTGCTGGCTCCTCCTCGTGGACACTGGGCTGGGGGCGGGCGTGGGGGGGTCCCTGGGCCCCCCTCAGAGGTCACTCTCCCCCATCACATGTCTAGACACGGTCACGCTCTGGAGGTCCGGGCTCCACGTGGCTTGGCAGGGGCCCCACATCCCCCCCACGGGCGGGGCAGCAGGCGCTGACCGGCCCGTGGACGCCCCACTGCAACAGTTTCGGGGGTGGGCTTGGTTCGGAGCCACACCTGGGGGTGGCCGGGCCCATGCCCGTGCTCGGGGATGAGAGCTCGGGGGCGCAGCGGGCCGGGCGCGCGTGCCTGACGGAACCCCTTGTGTCTCTCAGAATCAGCTGTCGGGGAACCTGCTGAGGAAGTTCAAGAACAGCAACGGGTGGCAGAGGCTGTGGGTGGTCTTCACCAACTTCTGCCTCTTCTTCTACAAGTCACACCAGGTAGGGGCGGGGCGGGCCGGGCCCTGGCTGACGGCGGCGGCGGGTGGGCGCGGGGTGGTGCCCGGCTGCCCCCCAGCGCCCCCCACCCCACCCCACCCCGCCGCTGTCCCCGCGCAGGACAATCACCCGCTGGCCAGCCTGCCCCTGCTGGGCTACTCGCTCACCATCCCCGCCGAGTCGGAGGAGATCCGCAAGGAGCACGTGTTCAAGCTGCACTTCAAGTCCCACGTGTACTACTTCAGGGCCGAGAGCGAGTACACGTTCGAGAGGTAAAGAGGGGCCTGGCCTTGGGGAACCCCAGAACCTCGGGCCACTCGCGCTTCCTCCCCCCTGCCTGGACTGGCCCACCAGAGCCACTCCCCAGCCACCCAGAAAGGGGCCTCCTCCCCGGGGCGGGAGCTGCCGCCCCTCCCCCCGCGAGCTACCTGTGGAGCCCCCCATTGGCGGTTTACAACTCTGGGGGGGTCAGCGGACACCCCCAAACAGCACTCACTGGGCGGGGCAACAGCCAAGTGGGGAAGGTGCTCGCCTTGCACACGGCCGAGCTGGGGGCTCCAGCCCGACACCCCCCCGGGGGTCCCCCCAGCCCTGCCCAGAGTGGTCCCTGAGCACAGAGCCAGGAGCCAGCCCCGAGCAGCGCCTCGAAACCCAGCAGCGCCTCCTAGTACCCCCCTGGGTTCACCCCTGGCCCCGGAGGAACCCCCCCCCCCTGCACTGCCCAGAGCCCCCTGCCCGCTCCTGGCTGGTCACCGGCCCCCGGCAGGACGCGAGAGCTGGGCTCGGCCTGCCTAACCCACCGCCCTCTCGCTTCCAGGTGGATGGAGGTGATCCGAAGTGCCACCTGCTCGGCCTCCCGCGCGCTGGCTCACAGGGAGTCCCACGGGTACTGACGGTGTCCGCGCCGGCCACAGCCCCCCACGGATGGACACTCCTTCCTGTCCGGCCCCGGACAGCCGAGGCTGGGCCCCACGGAACCGTTTTCTAACTCGTCTTTTCAGCCGTTTCTCCTCCAAACAGTGGCCTCCTCTGGCGTGTCCGGCCTGGGGCCCGTGGGCCCCCGGGGGGTGGGCACGTGTGGGGTGTTGCGTGTGCCAGTATTAACCCCGTCATTCCCAGAGTGCCAAATTCCCGCAGGCCGGGCGCGCCCCTCCACCCACACAGGGCAAACACTCTTCTTTTTCTTAAAAGGAACTCCCCCCTCCCCCACCCCGTTGGGCTGCTGCATTTAAAAAAAAGGAAAAACACAAACAAAAAACACCCAGGATCTTTCTCCAGTGTTGCCAAGCCCCCTGGCACAGCCTTGAAACAAGCAAATGAGCCCATTTTTCAGATTTCTCTTTTTTTTTTCTTCCCTCCAGTGTTTCTACTTTTATAACACTAGCTTAGGACTTCCTTCCCGGGTTCGGGGGGGGCCTCAGCGCGCCCCACCGACGCTGGTCACCAGCCACCTTAGTGCGAGTGACCAGAGGGTCCCCGTCTCCCTCTCTGCGAACGGGGGCGGGTGGTGGGGGCCGCGCTGAGTGCCGTGGGTGGGTGTGGGCTGTGCCGTTTTGCTGTGTGTCTGTCACAAGCATGCAATAACTGTCTGGCCGTCAGCGGGGCCGTTCGTGACGTTTTGTGATGGAGAGTCGTGGCTCAGACGGTGCTGGGGGCCGGGGGCGGGGCCTGGCCCTCCAATGGGGCCACATCTCCAATGGTAGAGATAAGTGTAAGGCGGGAAGGAGCGGGGCGTGGGACCCAGCCGGCTCTTCTCCTCCGTACCCGCCTCCCCCGACTCCCCCCGGGGCACGGGTTAGCCACGCGGGGACCCTGCGTCTCCCCGACACTCGGGTCACACAGGGAACACGAGTTCCGGAAAGTTCTGGCCCAGGCCCGCCGCCGAGTGGCTGCTATTCCCTGAGGGTGGGAAGGGCCCTGCTCCCGGCGACCCCCAGCCCCAGAAAGGCCTGGGGCCTGGAGGGACCCCTCCTCTGGGCAGGTCCCCCCCCCCCTCCGCGGGCGCGAGCCTGCGCCGTGTCGTTCATCCTTTGCCTTACGATATGTACCACATGGTCTCGAGTACTAACGAAAGGGAATAAAAATACCTCACGCCACAACCCAGCATACCGACGTCTCAAGGCAAGCAGCACCTGCCTCGTCTCTCTGTCACCGTTCGAGTGGGGCGGTGGGGGGGGGTTCGGGGGAGTCAGCCCGAGCGAGGGCGCCCCCAGCCCGCTCTGCAGAGCAGACGCCTGACCTCGGAAGACTCGCTCAACCTCCTGGGCGGCAGAACATTCTAGACTGACTTCAGCGCCCACACAGAGGCGCAGGGAAGCCCAGGCATGACCATGGCGCCAAGACGGAGCCGAGAGGGGCCCAGGAGACAAGCTCGATCCTGGGGTTTCTCGGGAGGGACCTCCCGTGGGGGTCAAAGGAGATTCAAGTCCGGCCGGGGGAGGGGGGCTGGGCAGATTCCGGGCTGGGCTGGAAGCCCAGGACGGGGTCCAGGGCCAACCGGCAGGCGACGGCTCCCACCCTCGGCCAGCACAGAGGACGGGGCACCCCGCGGGTCTCCTGATACAGGCATGAAGGAGACATGTGCCGTTCACACCCACCCAGTCCCCTCCATGGCACTGCATGGGGCCGCGATGCCCCTATCCTGGCACTGCACAGGGCTGCGATGTGGCCAGCACACCAGGGGGCGCTGTGGGCAAGGGCCGAAAGCCAGAGTTGTGTCTCCCACTGCGCCAGGCACAGGACGATGGAACTTCGCCAGGGCGGCGAGTTGGGGGGGCGGAAATCTGGCCATCAGGTTCGAGCACAAGCAGCCTGGGTTGGGGTGGGCTTGGAGGGGCTCTGGGCTGTGCCCAGCGGGCCGTGCGGTGCCGGGATCAGACCTGGACCTCTCTCCAGCCAGCAGCATCGGAACCCAACTGCAGGCGACTACGGGCAGTTCAGTCACATGATGACACGGTGACCCCCGCGCGCTGCAGCTGGGGGCCGTGGGACAGAGCTTGCGAAGCGTTGGAGCATATCTGAGAAATGGGCCAGCAAAGACGCCCCCTGGAGCCGTAGTCCCGCGGGGAGGGCGTTTGCCTGGCATGTGGCTGACACAGGCTCGATTCCCAGCACCCCACTGGGCCCCGCGCCACAAGCACCACCAGGAGTGATTCCAGAATGGAGAGTCAGGAGTCAGCCCTGAGCATCACCTGGTGGGGCCCAAGGCAACCACCGAAATAAGCTGCCTCAGGGAAGCCCTCCGGGGAGACCCTCTCAGCACAGCCCAGGGGAGGCCCCTCGGGGCTTTACCTGTCTCTGCACTCTCCATACACTCAAGTTGCTCGACCAAAACCACCTCAAAATCCTTTCACAGGGGCTGGAGCAATAGTACAGCAGGTGGGGTTTCTGCCTTGCACGCGGCTGACCCAGGTTCAATCCCCAGCACCCCACATGCTCCCCCAAGGAACCCCTGAGTATCGCTGGGTGTGGCCCAAAAAAGGAAAAAAAAAATCCTTTCTCTGCCCAGCGATCCTGGGTCCAGCTGCTCCAGCTGCCCCCGCCTCCTCCTCCTCCTCCTCCTCCTCCTTCACTCTGCAGTCCTGGGTTCAATCCCCGCCACCATGGTGTGACACATCCCCCCTCCCCCAAAATAAAACGCAGCTGCAGGCCACCCTGCCCGCTGCCTTCGCTCCCCAAGGGTGATGGCCAGCCACTGGACACCCCCTACGGAGCTGGGCCTGCCAGGCCTTCATGAATGCCTCTCCCATCACTGGCCACCAGCTTGCCGGAAACAGCCCAGAGGGCTAGGGGTCAGCGCATCCCTCGCCCCCTGCCCCACCCTCACTGACTCGCTACCGGTCAGCGGGGGCCCAGGGCCGGGACGCACAGCGGCTGCCTGCACCACTGCGACTTGGGTTTTCTAGCTCTTTCTCCTGCGGTGGACAGAGCTGACCTTGGGCCTGCACCCACGGGGCGCTCGGCACCCCCGCTCCGGAACTTGCCCTGGGTTTCACGGCTGGGCACTGCCCCTCTGGCTCTCCCCCTGCTTTCGACCTGACACCCCGGCAAGACGGAAACAGATGCTTTGGCGTCACCACTCGGCTCGGCTCGTGGCCCCAAACCCTTCGTCCACCCGGGTCCCAGGGGACGCGCACGCCGGGTCCGTTCAAGGAGGCTGTGCGAGGCAGGCGTGTTATAAAATTTATTCGTGGTGAGCATTCAGACAGATTGGGGCGGGGCGGAGGGTGGGTGGGGGAGATGCTACGTGGCGTCAGGGTGGCGAGGCCCCGTGGCACGATTCCAGAACAAAGGGGAAGACGAGGGCGCGGCCTCCGGGAGAAACTGGAGAGAATCACTTAAAGCTTCTGGAGGCGGCAGAGGTTCCCATTGAAAACACTAGGAAATAGTACCATCTGCGAGGAGGAGCTGGCTACAGTGTAGCCAAGGGGCGGGGCGGGGCCAGACGCGGGGGCGGGGCCAGACGCGGGGTGGGGCGTTCCGGTTGAGGTACAAATTCCCTAAGAGGGGCATTAATTATTATTAATGGCAAACCCTGCAGATACAAAATAAAACCCCAATCACTGGTCACAGAATTCAAAAATTTACAGGTAATAAAGGCAAGGCAAGAGACTCAAGCGTTGGCCTGTCAAATATTTACTCCACGGACATTATCTACAGAAGCACTAGGCCACCTTTTTTTTTTGTTTGTTTGTGTGTTTTTTTTTTTTTTGTACACAGTGATTCTTGATGTGCGCCCACAGGGTTTCGGTAAAAATGAGGCTTATATATATACAAATCTGTACACAGATCCACCGGCATGACCTCCAGCCCGGGGCAGGGGCGGGAGTCCCCCCTTAAAGCAGGATACCTGAGGTTTCATTTCTTCAGTTTGCCTTGTGATCCCAAATATACATTTCAGGGTTTGCTTTTGTTTGCAAAGACACTTCTCCGTGATATGTGCAAGATGGTTAAAAATCCGAAATGAAGAGAAACGAATGGAAGCCATCGCCGAAGGGGCCCCCCACCCCGTTTTAGACGGTGGGGGGGGTAAGGGGGAGGAAGCAAGCACTGTGTGTGTCCCCCGGGGCCGGCAGGGCGACCCCCCACCTCGGAGGTGCCCCTTCTCAGCATCGGCAAAGGCTCTGGTTGGCTTGAACAGAAGAGGAGGAGGAGGAGGAGAAAAGGGAAAAAAACAAAACCCCCAAATGCCAACTGGACTTCAGTGGGATGACGGTCCGCCGCCGCTGAGAGAGTACCTACGGGGAAACAGAGGCAGATTACTGGTGCGGGCCACGGCCTGGACCAGCGGGCGACCCCGGCTCCGAGGAAACGCAGCCATGGGAAAGACCCTGCCCCAAGGGAATTATGAAAGGAAAACTGGGATTGGGCCACTTCCCCAGGATGGGCGAGAAATGGAGAAATGGGGAACAGTTGGGGGGGGGGGGTCTCCACTGCAGGACCTTAAGAAACAGGGAAGTCACTGAGCCACGCCGCATGGTGCCGTGTGAAAAACTACTGTGGGGCCGGGGCGAGAGCAGAGCGTCTGCCTTGCAGGCGGCCGACCCGGGTTCGATTCCCGGTATCCCGTATCCCTCCTGTCTTCCATCCCCTACATCCCCCGAGCACTGCCAGGAGTAACTCGTGAGTACAGAAGTAGGAGTCACCCCAGCTCACTGCCAGGTGTGACCCAAAACAGAAACAAAAACTAAAAACGGGTTCCAGTGCGGTGACGGAGCCAGGGTACCAGGTGGCCCAGCTTCATGCACCATCCAGCCTGGATCAAGACACCCCCGAAAGGATCACACACGCTAACCAGCAGGCAGCGCGGAGAGGCCGGGACCCGGGCAGTGTGCACGGAACGACAAGGCGGGAAGTCAGTTCCCTCCACAAACGATGGGGAGACGTGGGCGGGAGGGGGGCCCGAACACGTCTGGTTCCTAGTACCCTGGGTACCACGGGGCTCGGAGTACAAGAGGAGGAGGGAGAGAGAGAGAGGGGCCCCTCAGAGCCAGGGCAGCCACAGCCACCTCGACACTGACCCAAGGCAGGAGACGCACGGTGGGGGGCAGGAGGCACGGGGAGTGGGGTGGTCCCAGACGTCCCTCCCAGAGCCCCCTGGCAGCAGGGCCCCAGGAAAGGCCGCTCCAGCCCCAGGCCCCTTGGAGGACTTTTCCAGAAGCATCGCCACCAGCTTCGGGGAGCAGCCCGCGCGCCAGGGGCCCGGCACACACTCTGCCGCGGGCCAGCCTCAGGGGGACGGGGCCCCGGGAGCAAGTACCCACAAGCGTTCACCTGGCCCCAGGCGGCTGGCCAAGGGAAGAGTGGGAGGCCGTGTGCAAGCGTGGCCAGGGGCTGCCGGGGAGACCGAGTCACAGGTGTCCCCGGGGAAGGGTTTGGGGGACTAGGGCTAAGACGGGGTCAGCAGCGTCGCGGGGAAACGGCCCCCTCCTGTCTCCAGTCGCCCCGGGGCCAGGCCCAGAAGGACCGAGCGGCAGGCAGCCCCCGCCCCAGAGGACAAAGGGCTGAGCCCCGGGTGACCACCAGCCAGGCGGGGACAGACACCGCCATGGCTGGCGGCGGGACAGGGACAGACAGTGCCGTGGCCAGCAGGACAGGGACAGAAAATGAAGTGACAAAAACATCAGGAAGCTGCGAGTGACCAAGTGAGGACCTCTCCGGAGGCGGGGGGGGTCCCCTCCAAGCACCACTGCCCCAGCAGTGACCCCAGTGCTGTCACAGGTCCTCGGGCCAACACTGAAGACAACGCCCCTCATTCCCGGGAGGAGGGGGCACAGGCCGGCAGCCAGGGGGACCCCAACCTGTCACCTGTCACCTGGGACACAGGGAGGTGCTGGGTCCACTGAGGACGGCACAGCTGCGGGGGCTGCGCCTGGGCCGCGAGCAGTCCGGATGCCCCCCCAGGGACCCCCACCAGATCCCGGGCATGGGGCGGGGGGCCACTGCTGCAGGCAGGGTGACAGGGATGATGGGGTGTGGACACCGAGCAGACAACGGGGCAGCGCGTGAGTGCAATGTAGCAGTGAGGACAGGGGCGGCCTGGACCACGAGGCGTGGACTGTGGGGCCAGGCCTGGGCAAGCGCTGGGTGACACAGAGCCAAGGCCCGTCAGACCGGCAGAACTGTCGCGAGGGGGAGCGGGCAGCTACTACCAGAGCCTCAGAGCCCCTTCCGGAACCTTCTCTCCCCACATCCGCGCCTCCTCCCTCGGTCCTGGCCGAGTCCTGGCCCAAGGCATCCTTGCCCCCCTCCCCCACACACACACCCAGGCGGCCGTGTTACCTCTGCAGCCGCTGGACCAGCGTGGACACCATTGTGTCCGAGATGCCGGGACAGGCCTCCTCGGCCAGGTAGATGGCCCCCCGCAGCTCCTCGATGGACCCCAAGTTCCCCCCGCACGCCTCGCTCTTCTCCTTCAGCTGAAACACAGCGTGGACAGGCGTGAGGCCGGGCCCAGGGGCCTCGCGGGGCCACGCCCGGCAGTGCCGGGGGGAGGAGGGGAACCCCTAGGGAGCAGCCCCCGGAAACCGGGGAAGGTGCCCGCGCTGGACACTGGCCTGAGGACGGGGGGTCCCACCCAGAACAGCCCACCAGGGCACAGCTGTGACTCGACTCCCTGGGCGGACCGAGCAGGCTCCGCTGATGAACACGGCCGCAACCCCCACCCCCACGCGTTTCCTGGAAAGGGGACCCTAATCTCCGCGCCTGTGGATACGGCTCCCTGCCCGCCTGCCCCCTGGGCCCGCCCGCCGCGGCCTCACCTCCGCGAAGAGCGGGGAGATGATGGTGGACAAGCACTGCGAGAAAGGCCGCTTGGGGACATCCTTCACCTGCAGAGAGACGCCGGCAGGAGGGCGCGCGTAAGCCGGGGCCATGAGGAAGGTTCCGGATACACGTGACCCGCCCCCCTCCCCCCCCCACCCCGGGGACCAGCTGCCCGCAGGCCCCTGCAAAGGCCGCAGGGCAGAGTGACGGGTGGGACACCAGCCCCGCAGCCCTGTCTGCGGAGCCCCCTGGGGCTGAGCCAGGCATTGGGGGAGGGGGACACACCTGACCCCGCTCCAGGTCCGAGGGCTGCAGCGCCCCGTTCTCCAGGTTCTTGGGGTCCTTCTCTCGGATGGTGAAGATCCAGTCCCCGGAGTCGCTGCCCCCCGAGGCCTGGCCATCCGCGTCCGTCTCCCTGGACACAGAGATGCAGAAGTAAGGGGGGTGCAGGGACCCCCCTGGCGGAGCGTCTGTGACCCTGAAGGCCTCCGGGGGGGCGTTGCTGGCTCCCCACGCAGGCGCAGAAGAAAAACCCCCATGTGCGAGGGTTGTCAGAAGGTGGTTCTGGAACTTCCCAGTGGGGAAGTCTCTCCCCCTGCACCCACCCTCACGAACCCCCCCTCCTCCTTCCAGGGTCCCTCTCTGAACAGTGCGGCCCCCGCCCAGTCCTGTCCTGATGGGCCCCTCAGCCCTCTTCACCCTCCCCCTGCCCGGGGCAAGCCCACGGGGGTGGGGGTGAGAGGACAGTCCGCCTGTCCACTGGGACCGGAGACCCTCCCTCAGCACCGAACCACGAGGCCACCGACACAGGACACGCATGTGGAGCTCAGAGGCAAGCCCCGGCCCCGGGGACACCCTCGGAGACGGGCCCCCGACTCACGTGTCCGAGTCCTCCGAGCTGGAGTCCTCGTGGCTCTGCTCCGCCTTCCAGCGCTTGTAGCGGTCGATGAGCTCCGTCAGGTAGGAGGTCTTCTTCGCGTTGCGCAGGATGAACTTGTGCTTCAGCAGCTCCTTGGCGGTGGGTCTCTGAAAGCCGACCACCAGCCAAAGCCGGCGCATGAGGTGCGGGCCCCCCACCCCCGCCCCAGGAGTCTACCCCAAAGGGGCCACCCTGAAACGTCCAGCGAGACCTCGTCTCCCCTCAGGGCACCCCACCTGCCCCGGGGCCGGAAACTCGGGAGATGCCTGAACGCCCCTCCCCATGCTGGGCCTGGGGGGCCGGGGGCCGGGGAGAGCAGCACCTAGAGCCCTTCACCCAGCACCCCGAGTCACAAACTGACGGCCCCCACTGTCCCCCTGCTGACGAGGTGCAGGCCACAGGAAGGCCTCCACAGAAGGACGTCTGTCCATCTCCCAGGGGCAGCTCTGAGGGCAGGATCCCAGGGGCACGCTGTCTCATTCCCCCGACAGACACCCCCCGAGTGGCCCATCAGCCCACATGTGCCACTGGGGGCATCCTACCCTGATCCCCCCGAAACAGAGAAGGGAACAGGAAAAGCTAAACTAGCATTGTTCGCGGCTCACTGCACCCATTTAGGGAAAGAAGAGGGAGCTATGGCCACAGTCCAGCGGGGAGGGCGTGTGCCTGCACGTGGCTGACCCAAGTTCAGTCCCTGGCAGTCCGCAAGTCCCCCTGAGACTGCCAGGAAATGACTCCTGAGCACAGAGCATCACGGAAAGTCAGAAAGCTAGAGACCAGGGGGCCGCCAGGGAGGGGGGAGGGAGGGCACGGCCACCCGCCCGGCCCACTCACGAAGCTGGGCTCCTTGTTGAGGCAGGCCTCCACAAAGTCCTTCAGGAGCCTGCTGTAGCTGCCCTCCAGCGTCGGCGGGTTGTTCTTGGGGATGAGGAACAGGACCTTCATGGGGTGCAGCTCCGAGTGCGGTGGCTCCCCCTTGGCCAGCTCGATGGCAGTGATGCCCAGGGACCAGATGTCGGCCTGCAGGGACACCGAGGTGAGGACGGACGGCGGGGGTGCTGGCAGGGGCTCAGACACCAGCGCCCCAGCGGAGGGAGGGGTGCGGCGCACGGGGCCGCCCTAGCCCTCCCCGGAGCTCCAGTCCCCACCTCCACCCCTCTCCCTCCGACCTGCCGCAGGGTCCAGCACGCCCCACCCACCACCAGCCCAGACAGACGCTGCGGCCAGGGGCAGCACCGGTGCAGGTGACCAGAGCTGCTGGCCCCTGGACTCACCACCGGCAAGAGCATCCCACCGCCCCTGGGCCTCAGCCTGCAGAAGCCCACCCGTGGCTTCAGAGGTATTCTCTGGTTTGGGGGGGGCCACATCTGGCTGTGCTCAGGGCTCAGTCTCTGGCCCATGCCTCGGGCCGGCCATCTGCACATTGCCCGTCAGATGTCGGGGACACCCCGGAGCAGGAAGAATGCTCAGAGCCCCAGGAGTGGGCGACGGCGGAACCAGCCTCCTACCTCGTGCCCCACTGGTCTGTGATGTTCCTCGTCCCTACAGCCAAACACCACTGCCCCTGGGACGCAGTTTGGACACGTGGGGCTCACGTGGGCCCGGGGACAGTGGGCGGCGCGGGCGGGGGGGAGGGGGCCGGGTCAGGAAGGAACAGGATGGGGCCCGGAGGTGGGACCTCACCTTGGAGTCGTAGGCTGACTGCTTGATGACCTCAGGCGCCATCCAAAACGGTGTGCCCACGAAGGTGTTCCTCTTGATCTGCGTGTCCGTCAGCTGGCCGGCCACGCCGAAATCGGCCAGCTTCACCTCGCCGTGCTCCGACAGCAGCACGTTGGCCGCTGCAATGCAGGGCCGGAGCTACAGCAGGCGCAGGCCCAAGGACAGGTCCTGGGGCCCCCTCCCTACACTCACTCCGCCCCACGTCTAGCCCCGCCCCCACGTGGCTCCACCCCACGCTTGGCCATGCCCACAAAAGCTCCACCCATGTTTGGCCCCACCCAACTCAGCTCCACCCCACCACGCCTCCCACAGCTCCACCCCACACCTGGCCCCGCCCTATCCTAGCCCTGCCCTCATACTTGGCCCCACCCTATCAACTCCCCCTCACCCCCCCGGCCCCTGCCCCGTCGCTGAACCCCGCCCCAAGCCAGGACCGGGCTCCATATTCAGCTCTGCCCCACCCCAGGCTTGGCCCCGCCCCACACTTGGCCCCACCCCATGTCTGGCCCCACCCCTTAGCCCTGCCCCAAGCCCGGCCCCGCCCCACCAGGCCCCGCCCCCACTCCGGTGTGGGCCTGCCCTGGGCTCACCCTTGATGTCCCTGTGGATCTTCTTCTCCGAATGCAGGTAGTCCAGCCCCTTCAGGATCTCTCGTAGGATGGTGGCGATCTGCGTCTCATCCAAGGGGCCCGGCTCTAACTGCGGGGGACACGGGGTAAGGGTCACTGGCTGGGCGGCTGCCGACCCCCGTCTCGGGAAACCCCGTCTCGGGCTCGGAGGGACTGAACATGTCCCCTCCCAGAGTGGCCCCCGCAGCCCTGGGCGGACAGGCAGCAGCAGAGGGAGGTGGTCGCGGCTGCCCCCAGGTGCGGAGAGCAGGCCGGTGACCCAGCGGCAGGGTGGACATGCCGGATGTGCAGCAACAGGAACCAAGAAGCCGGGGGCAAGTCTCCAAGCCAGTGGCAGGGAAGGGCGCGGCCACTCACCAGGTCGAGCGCCGAGCCTCCGCCCAGGTACTCCATTATGATCCACAGCTTCGTGTCCTGGAGGGGGGAGAGGAGCCACGTGAGTCGGGACCCCCGGGAACCTCGGGGCAGTCCCCCCTCCACATGGAACCAGAGGAGCTGCCAAGGGCAGGGCAACGAGGAAAGGGCAGGGGGAGGAGCCAATACCTGCTCCTGAACACACACACACACACACACACACACAGAGCACACAACAGCACTACAGGGAAAAAAGGGCAGGGGAGGAGCCAAGGAGCCAATATCTGCTCCCGTACATACACACACACACACACGCACACACACACACGGCACACACCAGTGCTACAGAGGCGGGGAGAAGACCTGGTCAGGGGCACCCCTGTCCCAACTGCAGGACCCTCGGTCATTTCCTCTCCAATGACAGACTCGGAACAAAGCTGGAGCCAGTGCCCATGAGGAAGGCCAGTGTCGGAGGCCCTCTGGAATGGGGAAGCCTCTGCCCAGGGAGGCTCTGGGGACACTGATGCTGGGCGCCAACCATCTCGCAGGTGACCCGTAAGTGACACTGGGGCTGAGTCCACCAGTCTCCCAGGCGACAGGTGACCCATGGGTGACACCAAGACTAGGTGTGTCTCCCAGGTGACAGGTGACCCCTGGGTGACACCGGGGCTGGGTGCCTCGTCAGTCTTGCAGGCTGCCACGGCATCTGTCCCCCACCTGGAGGAGGTGCTCGCGCTCACGCACTCCAGCTCCGCCTCAGTCCCCTTGTCAGCACGTGAGGAAGTGGGGGAAGCAGGGAGGGGAGGGGAGAGACGGGCTCCACAACAGCCTGGACACCCTGCTTGGCCACTGCTGGCCTTTGTGTGTGTGTGTGTGTGTGTGTGTGTGTGTGTGTTGGCAGGGAGGAAGGGGGACCCTTGGGGCCAGAGGGCAGTATAGAGGGCAGAGCACTTGCCTTGCGCACAGCTAGCGCAGGCTGGATCCCCAGCACCCCACATGGCCCCGAGCCGTGCCAGGAGTGACCCTGAGCCCAGAGCCAGGAGTGACCCTGAGCCCAGAGCCAGGAGTGACCCTGAGCCCAGAGCCAGAAGTACGTCCTGAGCATCACTGGCTGAGGCGCCCAAGACCAAACCAAACCTGCATCCCTATCACCATCACGGGGCCACTTCTCCTTCAGACACTGTGTGTCCCCCCCCAACTGCTCAGGCAGCACAACTCGGGGCCACAGGGCCCTGCAGAGCTGGGGGAGGCGCCTGTGAGGAGCCGGGGGTCGGCCTCGGGGCCTCCTGCTCACCCACCTGCCCACCCGAGACAGAGCCAGGAGGGCTGTGGGCGGGGACCAGGCAGGGACACAGGCACCAGGGAGCTGCATGGACTTTCTGCACCCACCATGGGAAGCGGGCGTCATTCCTGCCTGGGGCTGCACACCAGGCCCTCGCCACCTCCCTGCCTCAGTTTCCCCCCTGCGTGTGGGACCACAGGCATCCACCCTGAAGGGCGTGCCCAGCTCCGGGGGCCAGAGTCAGGGTCCCCAGCGCAGCACAGCACTATCGGGGGCCGCGCACTGGACGCGGTGGGCAGTGCCAGGAGGCAGCTGGGGAGCAGGACAGCCGGGGCCACGGGGGCCCTGGCAGGCAGACACGTGGGGCCAGAGCAGGAGGCGCAGGACAGCCACAGGGCAGCTGCCAGGGGCGGCCCCGTCCCGACACAGCACACGCTGCTGGGGAAGAGGCTGCAGGCCGGGTGGGCGGGGCTGGGCTGGGTGCAGACCCAGGGGGGCAGGGCGACGCCCCAGAACGGCAGCCACCGCCCCTTCAGGCACCCGGCACGCTGCAGCTGTCGGCAGCCCAAGGCAGGGTGGACGGGGGGCGGGCCGGGGCCCAGCCACCGCGCTGCCTCGACTTCCCCACGTGTCTCAGCAGAGTGGGGACAGGACAGCAGGCCTCGGGGCCAGCCCTCACCCAGGGCAAGGCGGAGGGGAGGCCCAGCACCCAGGTCTGTCAGAGCCCCTGCAGGCCCAGGGCACTCGCCCCGCGAGTGTCGGGACAAGAAGAACCAGAAGCGCCGGCATCCAGGTCGGCAAGCCAGGGGGGCGGGCCGGGACCCAGCGGGGACCCTCTGCCAGGCGGGAACGGCCTCTCGCTCGCCTTCCTAGAGGGAAGCGTCCGGGGCCCCCGCCGCCCCGGGAAGCGCACACCTGGTCATCATCATGCCCAGCTGGGCGGTGCCACGGCTCCCGGGCCGGGCTGTGCAACGGGGGTAGCCCTGCACGCTCAGCGCGTGACTGCTCTGTGCCCCCAGGACGTGGCTCTGCGCGCGGCAGGCTGCCTCGTGGACAGCAAACGCCACTGAAGAGGGGCTGACCCCCAGGGACCCCCCCCCCACTGCAGCTGACGGGGCCACTGGTGGTCGTCCTGGGCCCGAGGGCAAAGCCTCCATGACGTGGTCCCTGGCAGTGCCCGCTCCTGTGGGCGGGCTGAGTCCAGGCCCCGCCTTCTGGAGGCTGAGCACCGCTGGGAGCAAGGTCTGAGCACCTCGGGGTGTGGTGGGGGGAAAAAAGGGTGTGGCGGGGTTGGGGTGTTCGTGCAAAGCCAAAGTTCACACTGGGGTCACGATCTGTTGCCCTCGGCGGCCTCACTCGAACCCGGTGAGTCTCCCGTGAGGGCCACCCAAGTTTCCACTGTCTTCCTCGGCCGTGCTCCGGAGGGGCCCCTGGCAGAGCCCTAACTGCGGCACCATCTCTCCGGCCCGAGACCGTCCAGGTTCTAATGAGCTGACCTCGCACATGTGAGGCCCCAAGTTCCACTCCCTGCTCGTGGGCCCCTGAGCACCGAGGTGGGAGCAGTTCCCAGAGCGCCGCTCACAGTGGCTGCAAACCCCGAATGAAGAGCTCAAAAACTCAACAGCGCGGCGGGTGGCACCCACCTGCCCCCACCATACCCCTCCCCCAGCTCCTCGGTGCCGAGAGACACCTTCTGGAACATTCGGGACCCGGATTCTCAAATCTGCACCCACTGGAACACCGGGCAGGGGGCTGCAACCCCGAGTTCCTCTTCCAGGTGCCCCCACGTGTGCTCAGAACCCAGCAAGCTGGGGATGCTGCAGGACCTGGAGACCACCCCCACCCCACCCCTCCCCGTGCCTGGGCAACCCCTAACCCCCGACCAGACAAAGCCACCTCAACGGTTCTGGGGTCTGGTTCCGGGGCCTCATTCCTGGGGGCTCCTGGGGACGGAGGCAGCTGCCCCCCCCCGGCCGGAACCCAGAGGGAAGGACGTGTCGGGGACTGACAGAACCCCCGCCGGCAGTGGCCCACCTTGGAGGGGAGAGAGACGGGGTCGGGAAGCTCAGCGGCTACGGGCGAGACCTCCACACGGGGTCCCCCCGCCGTCCCAGACCCGCCCTCGTGAGACAGCAGCACGCGGGCAAAGGGCCCGGAGAGCCCACCGCTGCCCGCGGGCAAACCAACCCCCCGCCCCCGCCTCCCTCTGGCCAGCCAGGCACACGCGGAGACTCACAGGGGAGGAGAGCGCAAACCGGGGCCCCCCGAGGGAACGGAGAGTGCCCTCCTCAGGCCGAACCCCCGGAATCCAAGGGGGGAACATGGGAGGACAGGGGGTCCGAGCGACGGCACAGCAGGGAGGGCGCTCGCCTCGCACACAGCAGACCTGGACTCCACCCCCAGCCCATCGGGAGTGACCCCTGAGCACAGAGCCAGGAGTAAGCCCAGCGCATCACCAGCTCTGCCCCCTGCGCACCCCCCAAAAAAAATATCTGGAGGATTTAGTGACATTTAATTAAGGATCCTCTTTGGGTTTTGGCAAAGGGCACCAGAGAGTTAACAGACGCACAGCACACTCAAGTTAAACGGCCTGGGGTTCGACGGGAGAACAGCACACTGGGCGGAGCTATCGGGGTCTGACAGCAGCGCAGCACAGCACACCCGGTGCAAATGTCCGGGGTTCGTCAAGAAGAGGAAAGTCAATGAACGGAGAGCCAGGGAACAAACGAGAACAGGCAGGCAAGGGAGAGATCCGCAAGGGTGAAGATGGTGGGGCCAAAGAGGCGGGCTCGGGGGTGCTGGGGGAGTCAGGCTTGGGGGAGCCCCCCCATCCTAGCACCATACAGTCGCCCTGCACCACCAAAAGCAAAGAACAAAAACTGAGACCCATGGCAGGACGGCTGCTCACAGCGCCCCCAGTGGTCGGGATGACGAACAGGCGCAAAGCTGAGACCCCACGGAAGGATGGGTGCTCCCAGCGCCCCCAGTGGTCGGGATGACGAACAGGCGCAAAGCTGAGACCCGCGGAAGGATGGATGCTCACAGTGCCCCCAGTGGTCGGGATGATGATCAGGAGCAAAACTGAGACCCGCAGAAGGATGGATGCTCACAGCGCCCCCAGTGGTCGGGATGACAAACAGGCGCAAAGCTGAGACCCGCGGAAGGATAGATGCTCAGAGGGCCGCCAGTAGGCGCATGAACAGGCGCATGAGTTGGAGACAGGTACAGCCTGTCCCTGAGTGACAAGGGAAGGCGACCAAGTCATCCACCTTCTTGGATGGGATGTGGACAAGCAGGCCCCACACCATCTGCCCAGAGGACAAGTGAAGACAAGTTAAGGCCACTGCCACCACTTCTCACCCACCCGAGCCCCTGGGACCGGCAGGAGGGATGAGGAGCTAGAGAAACCAGGCCCTCACTCACGGCCGGGGGACAGGGCAGTGACCACACTGTGGTCACTATGCACCCCAGAGAAGGATGAAGATCTGTCGCTCTGAAACCCCAGACACCACCAGAGCTGGAGAGTTAGGAGAGGATTAAAGCACCTGTCTGGTGCATGGTCAACCCAGGTCTGATCCCTGGAACCACACAGGGGCCCGGGCCCTGAGCCCTGCCAGAAGTGACCCCCGAGTGCGGAGTTAGGACTAAGCCCCGAACAGCGCCAGGGGTGGGCTACCAAGGCCAAAACCCAAAACGCTTGACCTGAATGTCTGAGGCAGCAACGCTCAGCATGGCCCCAAGGTGCAGACAGCCCTGGGTCCGCGTGAGCAGGTGGACGTGTGTTCTGCCCACAGCCATGGCAGGGACCCAGGTGGGGAGCAGGCACCCCACGAAGGATCCCTCCTACCCTAGACGTCACAAAAGTCACGAGCTGGGGGCCCAGTGGCCCAGAACACCCAGAGGCCGACACAGAGGAGCAGGTGTGGGGAGCAGGGCACGGTGAAGGACCCGGGTTCGGGTGTGTATTTCCTGTGGTAAGAACCTTCTGGGGTTTCAGTATCTGTACTGCAGACCACAATGCCCAAACGGAGAGCGAGGGAGGGGGAAGGATGGAGAGAGGGGGGGTACCTGTGATAAAGGAAGGCTGGGGGGGTGACAGGAGGGAATGTGGGGACACTAGTGCTGGAAAATGTAGAATGGTTGGGGCTGGAGCAATAGCACAGCGGGTAGGGCATTTGCCTTGCACGCAGCTGACCCGGGTTCGATTCCCAGCATCCCATATGGTACCCTGAGCACTGCCAGGGGTAATTCCTGAGTGCAGATCCAGGAGTAACCCGAGCATCGCCGGGTGTGATCCAAAAAGCAAAAAAAAAAACATAAAATAAAAATGTACACTAGTGGAGGAACGGGTGTTGGAATACTGTATGACTGAAACCTAATGACAAACAGCTTTGTAAAGTTCTATCTCACAGTGATTCAATAGGAAAAAGAAAAGAAAAAAGTTACAACCTAAATGAGAGGAAGGGGGGAAAAAAAAACCCTCTTTGCGGTTCACCCTGGAGGCGGCCGCCCCTTTCTGGGAACCTTCTAGAAACCAGTGCAGGCCTAGCTGCCCAGCACACGCTGCAAGGGCAGCGCGGGGAGGAGGCCCCAGCTGCCCTCTTGCAGAACAGGGCAACAAGGATACCGTCCTTGGGGAGGGCGGGTGGCAGCCGTGAGGACCCCACAGTGACCCCGGGCCAGCGTCAGG
This sequence comes from Sorex araneus, assembly GCF_027595985.1. NCBI lineage: Eukaryota > Metazoa > Chordata > Mammalia > Eulipotyphla > Soricidae > Sorex > Sorex araneus. The sequence continues at coordinate 290,853,268 of NC_073302.1, forward strand.
CTTGTGGGAAACAGCACGAGGCGCCTCTGACCAGCACATCTCCCCGGCGGCCCCCGAGTGCAAGTTACTCTGAGCCCAGAAAAGCCGCCTGGAGTGAGCGTTCGGTGCAAACATGTGCACGGCGGCCCAAATGCCCCGGAGTGCGTCCCCGCGGACCTGCCCCACCGGGGGTGCCAGGCCCCTGAGGGCAAACACCACCAGGCCACGAGTGGGAACGATGGGGATCCCCAAATGCACAGCGCCAACGGCAGGAAGTCAGGGACCCAAATGGGGTACAGAAGGGGCCAGGCCCAGGGGCAGGAGGAGACCAAAGACCGCCCGGGGACGGGGCAGCAGGAGGAGCCCCCGCGGGTCCTGGGCCCCCCGGGTCTCGCTTCTCGGCCACAGAGGAGGCGCCCACTCTGAGTGTCGAAAGCAGAGCTTAGGGAACGAAGCGCGCCCCGAGCTTTGGAGGCGCAGCTGAGTCTGCACTCATCGACCCCGACTCAGACGCCCGCCCGGGACACCGGGGTCAGAGGTGACTCAGTAAGGAGCAGAGGGGCCATGGGGGCAGTGGGGGCAGACAGGCTCAGAGCCGAGTCGGAACAGATCGGCGAGCGCGGCTCTGCAGCATTTCCAGGGGGGTCTCAGGGCCGCAAAGGCGGCACCCCCGCCCCCATGCCAGGCTGGTGGTTCCACACGGCTGCCAGGGACCGGAAGCAAGGAAGTCCCAGTCTTTATCTTTTTTTGTTTTTGCTTTTTGGGTCACATCCAGAGATGCACAGGAGTTACTCCTGGCTCTACACTCAGGAATTACACTTGGCGGTACTTGGGGGACCATATGAAATGCCAGGAATTGAACCCAGGTCGGCCGCGTGCAAGGCAAATGTTCTACCCACTGTGCTATCACGCCAGCTGCCGGAAGTCCCATTCTTGAGCTCCCCGCACAGACACTGTGAGAGATAATTCACTTCCAAGTTCCGGTGTAGCCGACACGTGCTCACAAACTTGAAACTCGAGGAACGGTCCAGAGAGAAACACAAGCTGACGTGGTCTGCTAGGGCACCCCCCTCTTCCCCCCAATCTCCCTCCCCTGATCAATCAGACATCACCCCCATATCACAAGAGGCCACTACTGCTCTCACCGAACATCTCCAGAGCCCCCCGGAGGGGTGCCGTGTCTCCGGCCCCTCTCCCGCCTCACCTTCAGGTAGGAGCCGTAGTATTTGGTGACATAGGGGCTGTCGCACTGACTCAGCACCGTGATCTCCTGCTGGATGTCCTCGATCTCGTCCTCGGCCTCCTCCAGGTCGATGATTTTGATGGCGACCACCTTCTGACTCCGATTGTCGATGCCTTTGAACACCTCCCCGAAGGAGCCCTTCCCGATCTTCTCCAGCTTCGTGAAGAGCTCCTCCGGGTCCGCTTTCAGGTTCTGCGGAGGGAACGGAGACGAGAGTCAGGACCCTGGACTGCCGGCTGCTCTGGCGGGACCCCACGCCCCATTGGCCACGTGCCCACGGCTGCTGCTCCCTGAGGCAAGGCGACCAATGAAGGTAACCACCGAGGCGGGCACACACCCTGGCGGGGCAGGAAGCAGACCCCAAACACACCTGAACACGGCAGGCTGGCAGTGTGGGGCCGTCGGCAGGAAAGCCACTCACCAGCCGCCCTCCCTCCCCCGCTCTCCCAACACGGGGTGGCGAACACAGACTGCATGGCTGTGCTGAAGCGGGGACACCACATACTCCAGTGGGGAACCACGTGCTGTGGCCACCCTGGGGGACAGAGCATGGAAGCCAGCCCCAAATCGGGGCATTCCACAGGGGCCTAGAACCCCAGGAAGCCAGACACCAGGCAATGACCCCACCCTAGGGACACAGTTACACAAAACCTGGGGAGACAAGAGCCACGCCCCTCCCAAATGCACAGCCAGGCAGGAGAACCCAGAGAGGCACGCAGCAATGCTTCCACTAGGTACCAGAAATATCACAGCACTGTCATCCCGTTGCTCGAGTTGCTCGAGCAACCACCAGTAACGTCTCCATTGTGAGACTTGTTGTTATTGTTTTTGGCATATTGAATACGCCACAGGGAGCTTGCCAGGCTCTGCTGTGTGGGCGGGATACTCTCGGCAGCTTGCTGGGCTCTCTGAGAGGGACGGCTGAACCCGGGTCGGCCGTGTGCAAGGCAAACTCCCTCCCCACTGTGCGATCGCTCCAGCCCACAAGTATCATAAGGAATACAAGTTTCCTGGGGCCCGGCTCCCGCCCAAGACCGCCTGGCCCTGGCTGGTCCCCAGCGGTGCATCAGGGGTAGGGCTGGCTGGAGCTGGGAGAGGTCAGGAAGGCGGGGGCTCCGCCTTCCTGGGCAGGTGCCGGAGGAGCAGAAATCCTAACTGCCCTGGGCAGAAACCTGAGCCCCAGGATCCTCTTGCCTGACTGCAGCTGCGCCCTGCCCGCCTCTTCACACCCAGCACCCAGGCCTTCCCGCCAAGCGGCGGGGAACTGCCACCTGAGTCTCCTGGGCCCTGGCTGGCGCTGGGAGCAAGGAAGGGGCCCTGGGAAAACTCCCGCCCTTGCCCACTGGAAGAGGCAGAGGCACCTGGGTTTGGGGTTACGAGTTAACGGGTCTAGCCCAAGGACTCTGGCTGGATCCCAACGTGAGTCTCTGGCCCCGCCCCCACGCCAGGCCCCGCCCCACAACAGCACTTCGTTTGACCACGCCCCATTCACTGGCCACACCTCTCGCTTTGCCACGCCCCCAGTCCAACCCCCTCCCATACTCTACCACGCGCCCATTTGGCCCCGCCCCACACCTAGCCCCACCCCAGTCCCACCCTGCCCCATGCTTGACCACGCCCCTACTTGGCCCCACCTCACACCTGGCCCCATCCCAGTCCGAACCTGCCCCATGCTTGACCACACCTCCACTTGCTCCGCTTCAGTTCAACCCCGCCCCATGCGTGACCAGGCCCCCTAGGCCCCGCCCCACGCCCAGCCCCATTCCTTGCTTGGCCACATCCAGTCCGGCCTGCCCCGCCCCATACCTAACCACGCCCCCTCTTAACCACGCCCCACTTGGCCCCGCCCCATGCTCCTCTCCTGCAATGGCAGGTGCGGCCGTTGAGTTCTCACCCAGGGCACGAGACACTGCAAAACTGTGAGCCTTGGGAAGGTGGCGGGCAGGGGCGGCCAGCCGTGACCCCACGCCAGGAAAGCAGGCGCCAGGCCATCTGTCCAAGTGCACGAGCTTGAGAAGCAGAAATCACGGCCCCCCTGCAGGAGGTGGGGTCCCAGACCCCCTCCTGGACCCCGACCCTTCCTGCGGGCTCGCGGTGAGGACGGCACAGGCAGCGGGAACCTGGCCTTCCCGGTCCCCTTCCTGCGCAGTGACGCTCCGGCCGTAAGCCAGGCACGTGGTCACTGCACAACGGGGGACGCGTCTCCCCAGATCTGTCCACTGCTGCGCTCCGGAGGCGGGGGTGGGGGGCGGGCTCAGGACTGCAAGCAGCTACGGGGCAATTTGTGGGATCGCGCCTGCTGCCCTCGCACCGAGAACGCGCTTGAAGCCCGCATGGCTCTCCCCATCCCTCCCCCCCTCCATAAACTAGGAACGCTGAGTGGATCCTGACCGTCTTGAAGCCCCCACGGGAACGAGACCCACGGAGAGGCACAGCTCTGGGCCAGAGGGCGCTCCAAGGGCGGGCTGGACTTCCACCCCGCCCTCCACATGCACCCACCCCAAACCAGAACAACACAGTCATAGCTGTTTTATGCACACCTCTGCAAACAGGCAGCTGCGTCCTCCACCCTCTCTGCCAGACACGCCCTGCCCGGGGCTCCCGTCACCCTCTTGGTCACATCTGAACCTGGAGGAGCGGGGGACCTCAGCTCCCATCTGACCTGGAGGAGTCAGGTGTGGCCAGAGGCACAGGGATCCCGGTTTACTGCCCGTCAGCACCCCTCACACCCAGACCAAAGGTATGCCCAGGGCCGGAGCAGCACAGCACCCTCTGGCCTGGAACTGCGGTGGGGGAGGGGGGTAGCAAGAATTGCCAGAAGCCTCCAAAACAATTGCTTAGGACATCCCTAAGAGCCCCCGGCTTTGGGAGCCACGGTAGTGGCAGAGAAGAAACAAGGGTTGGGGGGCTGGAGTGATAGCACAGCGGGTAGGGCGTTTGCCTTGCACGCGGCCGACCAGGGTTCGATTCCCATCATCCCATATGGTACCCCGAGCACCCCCAGAGGTAATTCCTGAGTTCAGAGCCAGGAGTAACCCCTGAGCATCGCCGGGTGTGACCCAAAAAGCAAAAAAAAAATAAAATAAAATAAAAAATAGAAACAAGGGGGAGCTGGAGCAATAGCACAGCGGATAGAGAATTTACCTTGCATGCGGCTGAGCAGGGTTCGATTCCCAGCACCCCATATGGTAACCCCGAGCACTGCCAGGGCTAATTCCTGAGTGCATGAGCCAGAAATAACCTCTGTGCATCGCCGGGCATGACCCCCCCCCAAAAAAAAAGCAAAAACAAAAAAAAAAAATAGAAACAGGTCAGGACTGGACCCCTGGGCCGGAAGAACTGCTCCCCCTGCCCTCTCAGGCGCCCGCCCGCCCGCCTGCCTCAACTGGACCCCTCAATCCGGGTCTCCGACACCAGCATCCCGGAGTGCCATCTTGGATGCAGGGTTGAGAAGCAGGAGTGGCATCCAGGAAAGGGGGGCTCCCCGGGGGGCGGCGGCTGCTGCTGAGACCCCGCCCCCATCTCTCTACAGACCTCCCGGCCCACCCTCTCCCTCCATGCCCCCTGGCCTGCCCCCACCCGTGCGCCAGCCGGCTGAGTCCCAGCTTCCGGGCACCAAACCCGGACTCGCCACGGCTGTGACGCACACAGGGCTCCAGTAAGTTCCGGAGCGTTCTGGAACACAGACTACTCCCGGCTACCGAGGGAGCGTGCCCAGCCCACGAGCATCACCAACCTCGACTCAGAGACTCACAGATGAATCTCGAAACAGATTAGCTCCCTACAGAGACAGAGACGTCTCTGGACCCCAATCATTTACCATTTTAGAATTCCAGTAGCGTGCGACTCACGTGATATTCATGGTAAGCGATAGAAAATAAATTATCTACGCTGAAAGCAAACGATGGACTGAACATGATGGCCACTTGGTACCTGTGCTGCAAACTGTAACACCAGAAGGGGGGAGAGACGGGCCGGAGCCATAGCACAGCGAGTAGGGCGTTTGCCTTGCACGCGGCTGACCCAGGTTCGATTCCCAGCATCCCATATGGTCCCCTGAGCACCGCCAGGAGTAATTCCTGAGTGCAGAGCCAGGAGTAACCCCTGTGCATCGCCAGGTGTGACCCAAAAAGGGAAAAAAAAAAGGGGGAGAGAGGGTAAAAGGGAATGCGCCTGCCACAGAGGTGGGGGGTGGGGGGGTGGCAGGAGGGCGGTGGTGTAGAATGGGCACTGGTGGAGGGATGGGTACTCAATCACTGTATGACTGGAACGGAATTATGAAAGTTTTTAAGTCTGTAACTGTACCTCACAGTGATTCATTAAAAATAGAAAAAGAAAACAAAATAAATTATCTAGCATCTGCCTGTGGCAGGCAGGCTTGAACAGTAGTGGGAAAACTCAAAATAATGGTGGTGAGAAGGTGTAATGGTGGTGGGACTGGTGCTGAAATAGTGTGATCAATTAATGAGAATAAGCTTATGAAAATAAAATTTAAAATTTTTTTTAAAAATGTTTGCTTGCGGGGCTGGAGCAATAGCACAGTGGGTAGGGCATTTGCCTTGCACGAGGCCGACCCAGGTTCAACTTCCAGCATCCCATATGGTCCCCCAGCACCGCCAGGAGTAATTCCTGAGTGCAGAGCCAGGAGTAACCCCTGTGCACTGCTGGGTGTGATCCAAAAAGCAAAAAAAAAAAAAAGGTTTGCTTGTCTGTCTGAAAGCGGGGGAAGAAGGCACCAGGAGGGGTGCCTGCTGGACCCAGAAACAGCGTCCAGGCTGGGGGCCTTGCACTCAGCACCCAGCTCAATGGCAGGTTCTGGGTCTCCGGCCTGCCCAATGCCGGGCCCCTGGGGTCCCAGCCTGACGGGCTCATTCACGCCCCACACACACACGGACCCCAGGACCTCGACCACGGGGCAGCCTGGGCGCGGAGGAGCTGGGAGGCTCAACTGGCCCACAACTCACGGGGGACCCCAATGGGCTCCGCCAAGGGTTGGGGGGCGCCCCATTTCCAAAGAAGGCCCCCCACAGTCTGAAGAGGGGGGTCCCGGGGCACCCCCAGAGAACAGGAGGCCCGGACTCCTAGGCCGGAACCAGGAAGCCCTGTGGGGCGAGCCCTCAGGGATGAATGGGCGCCATGCATTCCAGGCTGGTTACGCAGCTCGGGTGACCCCTGGCACCTGCTGCCTCAGGCCCTGGCACACACACACACACACACACACACACACACACACACACACACACACACACACACACAGAGGGCCCGGCACCCCATGGGCCACGGGACCGGACTCTGCCCCTGCACGGCAGGGGTGAGACAGACGGGCGTGGCGGGGCCACGTGAGGGGGCCCCAGCCGGGGAAGCCGCCCGTGCCGCCCCGGGTCACCCTTAGGTCTGCAGGGTGGCGGCGAGCCAGGGGCTGGCCAGACGCCCGAGGAGGGAATCCGAGCCCGCGGGGCCGTCTCGGGGCGAGAGTCTGCAGGCCCGAGGGGAGCATCCAAGATGCCAGGCCGCCCTCGCTGGCCGGCACTGACCTCGAGTCAGGAGACCAGGAGACCCGCCACGCACAACACCAAAGCGCTCGGCCATCCCTGGGGGGGCCAGTCAGTGACTCCAGGGATCCCCCGCAGCACAGCCACCGGCCACCAGCCACCAGCACCTGTGGGGGGGCTGGGGGGCCATCCTCGGCATCTCCTTGGGCGAGGCCGGGCCGGGAAGAAGTGCCCTCCCGACTGTTACTTCACTCTGCGCCCAGAGGCCTCCCTGGAGGTGGCCCGGGGGACCCTCCCCGGCTGGCCAGGGCGCAAGGCAAGGGCCAGAGTCCGGCAGGCCAGGGACCCCCCAGGCCAGCACCCAGCGCTGCTGGGGGACCCCGTGGTGCCGCGGGGAAGGCCTGGCCCCCACCCCCCCTCGGGCAATCTCAGAGCCCGGGAGCCCGAGAGCCCGAGGCGTGGCCAGAGCTGACCCCCGCAGCCCGCAGCGGGACCCAGAAACCCGCCTCCGAAGGATCGGCCGCGACAGACGGGCCAGCGGGGCAGCGGGGAAGCGGGGGACTGTGCTGCTCAGGCTGACCAGCTGTGGCGGGGGAAGTCTCGGAGGGAGGGACCGCCCGCCCAGAAGAGAGCACCTCACCCTCCCCTCTCCCACAGTGCTCACCCGGGAGTGAGCGACAGAACGAATAAAAGGATCAAATGCATCGGTGAGTGGATGAATCAATGAATGAGCAAGTGGACGGACGATGAGTGTGTGAATAGGCGAACGAATCAGTGCGTGAATGAAAGAATGAAAGAGTAAATGAAGGGGTGGTGAATGAAGGAATGAATGAGCGAGGGAATGACTGACCCAGTGAAATGATTCAATGAACCACTCAGTAAACGAACCAACGAGAGAATGAATGAATGAATGAGTAAGTGACTGAATGAGTGCGGCATCGAAGAACAGAGGGCGTGAGGCCCGTGTGGGTGCTCCAGCTGAGAGGTGCCAGGGAGACAGCCCCCCCCCTACAGTGGAAAGCTCCAGAAGAAACCCTGCCCTTCCCCTCTCCCTCCCACACGCCACCCCAGGCCTGCCATGGGTGCGGCCCCAGGTCAGCAGGGTGCCAGCAGCCGACCCCAGGGAGCGCCCCAGCCCGGCCCCGGGGCTCAGGTGCCACCAGGCAAGTGGGGTCCGCAACCGACATCAGGACCCCCGCGCCCGCCCGAACGGCAGGCTGTGCTCCCGCATCACGGGTGGACAGCCCCGGCACATGGCCCCTCCTGCCCTGGCAACATGGCACCATGGGGCAGTAACCAGGGGCCGGGCACAGCTTCGCCGGGGGGGGGGGGGGCGGGAGCTGGTTCAGCGCAGGACATCCCACAGCCCCACCAACTGCTGCCAGGAGAGGCGGGGCCTGCAGGGCCTGGACAGCCGGGCAGGGCTGGGCCAGTCAGGGTGGGGCAGTGCCAGGAGGGATACAGGCTCCCGGGACTTCCGGGGAGGCAGGAGGAGAGAGGAGAGAGAGTCCAGGGGATCCTAACCTGGAAGCGGGAAGCAAGCAGCAGAAAAAACCACCCCAGACCAAACTCTAAGACTCTCCCAGCCCTTGACGGGCACTGCTGGGCTCTCCCCACCACCTGCTCCTCCCCGGGAATGGGTGGGGTGGGGGGCTCAGCATCTGGCCGGGGAAGGGGACCCTGTCCATGCTGCCAACACACACACACACACACACACACACACACACACACACACACACACACACACACACACACACACACACACACACACACACACACACACAGCCTGCGGGCCCCTGAACCACTGTCCACCCTCACCCCAGAACGCTCCAGGGTGGGGGGAGACAGAGTCCACCAGGCGCCAGAACAGGGGTCGGCTTTTGCGGGGGCGGGGGTCAGGGACAGCAGTGCAGGGATGCCAGGGCCCCCTCCTCCCCTCGCTGACCCGGCACCCTCCATCCACCTCGGCCGGAGTCCGGCACTGCCTGTCCCCACCCGTCCTCGCCCCGCCCTGCCCTGGGCACTAGTCTCCGCCCCACGTGACTCCGAGTCGAGTCCAGGGCGGCCCCACCCCCCCTCTGCAGCCCAGACTCGCCTGCCCCACCCCTCCCGGGTGCCCAGGCTCTGTCCAGCGCTCCCCCCGCCCACGGGCGCCCACCCGTGAGAAGCGAGGCCTCGGCCAGCGGTCGCCCCACCCCTGCACTGCAGGGGCCGGTCCAGCCGCAGGTGCGCCTGGTCTGTCCGGGGCTCCCTTGGACCCCTGGATGGTGCTGCCCCCAGAGGGGTCGGCTCCCACAGGAGAACCCACGTCCCCGAGAACTAGAACCGGCGTCAGCACAGACGGGGCAGCCAGGGGCCCCGCGCCCACTGCGGCTATGGTGAACGGCCCCCTGCAAGCTTCTGGCAGACAGTGTGGACACTTCGCCCCCCCCCACACACAGAGGCACACATATACCACACACTCACAAACACACACTCAATCACACATATACCACACACAAACACACACAGTCACACATATACCACCCTCAAACACACACCACACTCTTACACTCACAAACACTCTCAATCATAAACACACACTCTCACACTCACTTTCACACACACACTCACACACAAACACACACACACACACACACATCCGCACGTGTGGCCAGGGAGGCAGGACACCAGGTATGGTGACTGCCTGGCACGTGGCTGACCTGGGCTCAGTCCTGGCGCACGCGTCCCCAGAGCACTGCCAGGAACAACCCCTGAGCGAGCAGGGCCAGGGGTGACTCCGGGCGGGGGGCTGTACAGGCACGCCCCCGTCCCCCCCGAGAAGCTAGCCAAGAGTCGAGCTTCCCATCAGCCGACACTCCACCCCCAGGACCCAAACCCCCACGAGGAAAAGATCCTTGCACGCCGATGGCCTCCGAGGCCTAGTCACAGCAGCCAGAGCCTGGAAAGGGCCCGGCGCCCAGGAACGGACGCCCGGACACAGGAAGGACGCGCGGACGCACGCCGGCGCCCTGCGGGCCAGGAGGGAAGAGGCAACCGGGGCCTTGAGGAAAGAGGGAATCAGGCAGCCCCGCATCAGGAACCAACGGGACAGCAGCGTCTGAGCGAGGCCAGAGGACCAGAGGAGCAGGGAAGACCAGGCGCTCACACACGGGGAAATCGAGGAACAGAAGGAGCTGACACAGGGACCCCAGGCAAGAGCCCCGACCTGGGCCCGAGCTGACCGTGGGGGGCGGGGGCAGGGACGGGGAGCACACGCAGACACTGGGGGAGCCATACTAGAACCCTGCATGCACGAAACCCTATCATTAACACTATTGTAAATTTGTAAATCACGGTACCTTATCTCGGAGAGCCCGGCCAGCTACCGAGAGTATCCCGCCTGCACGGCAGAGCCTGGCAAGCTCCCCGTGGCATATTCGAGATGCCAAAAACAGTAACAACAAGTCTCACAATGGAGACGTTACTGGTGCCCGCTGGAGCAAATCGATGAATATTCAAGATATTAAAAGCATAAAAATATTAAAAATACCCCACCCCAAGGCCCACAGACAACATCTGGGACAGGAAAGAGAGGGGTAGGACAACAGTGAGGGCCAGCAGAACCCGCGGGAGAGAGGGGCCGCCTCACAGTCTCCTGATCCAAGGAAATTACAGAGAGCCGGACTCTTAAAGAAACTCTCAAAGGATAAAAACAGCTGGAGATACAGATCATAAAAAGTGTTAGAAGGTGGGGCTGGAGTGATAGCACAGCGGGTAGGGTGTTTGCCTTGCACGCGGCCAACCCGGGTTCGAATCCCAGCATCCCATATGGTCCCCTGAGCACCGCCAGGGGTAATTCCTGAGTGCAGAGCCAGGAGTAACCCCTGTGCATCGCCAGGTGTGACCCAAAAAGCAAAAAAAAAAAAAAAAAAGTGTTAGAAGGAGCAAAAAGGAGACAGTGCTACAAAGGACCGAGTAATCCACCACTCTCCCTCCCCCACCCCAACACACACACACACACACACACACACACACACACACACACACCACACTTCCACAGAGTCAGTAGATGACACAAATGCACACGTGTCAGATGTACCTGGGAACCCAAACTAGGGCACAGCCGGGACCCCAGGGCGCCCGGGAAGGCTGGGCCCCGTGACATCATGTCATTTGCAGAAGGAACCGAGAGGGGCTGGAGAGAGTTGCGTGGGCTGAGCGGGGCCCGGGCCGAGGGTCAGCCCAGCATGGTCACCCCAGCACCACCAGAGCCAGCCCTGGGCAGGCACGACCCAACCTACCCCTCCTCCCCGCTCACCCCAAAACAACAACAAAGCCCAGAGCGTGGGGAGGCGGGAAGGGGAGGGGACTCCGAGCCGCACCGACACACCCCAACCAGGGCGAGGGCAAGGCGGCCCCTGCTGTCCATGCGAAGGGCAGCAGAAGCCCGAGCTGGAGTCCAGCGGGGAGGCCGCTGGTCTTGCACGTGACCGACCCGGGTTTGATCCCCGGGAATCCCATAGGGTCCCCCGATCCCCGCCAGGAGTGAGCCCCGAGCACAGAGCGAGGAGTCAGCGCTGGTCACAGCCTGGTGTGGCCCCAAACCAGAAACCCAGACAAGGGCAGTGCAGGCGGGTGACGCGTGGCCGGGGCCCGGCCGAGGAGGGGTGCGGCCCCTTTCCCGGACGCCGCGCCGACGGCCTCCCAGAACACAGGCCCGTCCGTCCGTGAGAAGACCCCACCCTTTCCTTCCCCTTCCTTCCACGGCCCGGCAAAACAATCATCGCTTGAGTCACCCACGGGGAAGAGCCTCTCAGGATCCGGGGGGTGAGCGGCTCTCGATAATCAAACTCCACACGGCGGCGGGTCCTGCGAAGACACGGGGGGAAGAAGGGGCTTTCTGGAACCTCCGGGCCCCAGGCCCAAGGCCGGGGCAAGGATCTGTGGCAGGAGGGCCTCGCCCTGCGGGCCTGGCCCCTTGAAGACACCCTGCGATAAGCAGGCTGGCCGTGCGGCTTTCAGATGTCACCCACAGACACTCTTATCTCCAGAGCCCCGGCGGGGGGGGGGGTGTCCCACGGCCTTCTCACGGCTCTCGGCGGAGCCACAGAGCGGAGACCGCTGGGCCTGCCTGGTGGGGCCTGGGGAGACGGGACCCCACCCCACCCCCTCCATCCCTGTGCCCCAACTAGCTCTACGTGGGGCAGAGGTGTGGGGAGGGGAGTAGGGGGCCATTCCTGGCTCTGCACTCGGGGATGGCGCCCAGTGGCGGGGCTTGGGGGAACGTAGGGGATGCCGGGGATCTGCAAAGGCAGACGCCGGGCTGGAGCAGTAGTGCAGCGGGCAGGGCGTTGGACCCACATGAGGTCAACCCAGGTTCCATCCCCACCGTCCCACATGATCCCCCACAGCACTGCCAGGACTAAGTCCCGACTGCAGAGCCAGGAGTAACCTCTGAGCATTGTTGGGTGTGACCCCCAAAAAAAACAAAAAAAGCAAACGCCCTGCCCACTGAGCTACCCCTCCAGCGCCCAGCCCCCACCACTGACAGCATCGTCTTTTTTTTTTTTTTTTTTTGCTGTTTGGGTCACACCCAGCGATGCTCAGGGGTTACTCCTGGCTCTGCACTCAGGAATGACTCCTGGCGGTGCTCAGGGGACCATATGGGATGCCGGGGATTGAACTCAGGTTGGCCGAGTACAAGGCAAACGCCCTCCCCACTGTGCTATCGCTCCAGCCCCAGCATCGTCCTTTCTGTATTGAAAAACGTCTCTAAGGGGGCTGGGCTGTACTGCTCGCAGCGGACAGCTGGACCCACAGCACTGGCCAGGTGAGACCCTGGAGACCCCTGAGCCCCCAGGCACACCCTGGGAGCCCCTCCCCCACAAAAGAAACTAGACGGCGGGTCCTGCATGCACCCACCGACCTTTCCCTTCCAACAGAGCAGGGAGGGGGCTGGAGCGATAGCACAGCGGGTAGGGCGTTTGCCTTGCACGCGGCCAACCCAGGTTCGAATCCCAGCATCCCATATGGTCCCCTGAGCACCGCCAGGGGTGATTCCTGAGTGCAGAGCCAGGAGTAACCCCTGTGCATCACCGGGTGTGACCCAAAAAACAAAACAAACAAACCAAAAAAAAAAACCAACAGAGCAGGGAGTCGGAAAGCCCCCCCTGCCCCCTGCCCAGCCCTCGGCAGAGGGTCGTGCACTCAGCCCTTCGTGACCACCGCTACGGACGCCGACCCAAGGCCACAGGTGGGGGGCGGCGGGAACCCCGGCTCGGGGAGCAGAGGGACAGGAGTCCGGGCCAGCCTGCAGCTCCCGGCACGGGGGCACCAAGAGAGGGCAGCCACGCGCCAGGAAAACGCCCCCGCCCGCCAGGTGCTGATCGCCCCGGACCCTGGTCCAGCTTCTCCCGTGGCAGGGCACGACCCCACGTGGGAGGGCAGGAGCGGGCATGGGAGAGGGACGGCGGCAGAGACATGGGTGAGGCCAAAGGTCTGAAGCCACAGTCCCCCCGAAACGAGCACGGCACCACCCCGGGCGTCTCCGGGGCGAGAGGGGCTCAGCGGAGGGGCCAGCAGAGGGGCTCTCGGGTGTACCCGAAGTCTCGGGGCGCTGGGGCCGGCGGTGAGCACGGTCCCCGGGCAGCAGGGGGCGGGGCGCACAGAGCCCCCAGCCCCAAGCCTTCCGCGGCTCCACTCCAAGCTGAAACGGCTCCAACTGCCGCCAAAGCTGCTCCTGGCCCAGTGCTCCCTCGGGTGCCCGCGGGGCCACGGGGAACCACGTCCAAGTCTGTGCCTGACCCCAGCGCCGTCTTGGGCCCTCCCTGATCTGCGTTTCCCGTCTCCTCCCCACGGTCACGTCTGCGCCCCTGCCCCCGCCCCGCAACCCTCGCTGATGGTGGAGACCACCCAGAGCCCAGAGCACACACACCTCCTCCCAGGAGAGGGGGCTGCACCTGGCACTGTCCCCGAGCAAGGCCACACCAGATGGACAAGGCCTCGAGCAGGGGCCTCCGCCTGGGCACTGCCCCTGCCCCCACCTCCCCTCCCGGAGCCTGACAGAACCCGATTACAGACGAAAGGCAGGTGCCGGGAAGCACCAGCCCCGGGCCAGGCACTAGTGCCGGCATATAATACAGGGGCCATCTGCATTACCTGCCACTCCACACACACACGCACCACACATGCACATATATGTATGTACCCATACATATACATGTACACACACATGCACATACATACGCATACACACACATGCATGGGCACAAACACATACATACGTATACATGGACACACGTACACATATACATGCACACACGCATGTACATACACACATCCACATGCGCACACATGCATGCACACACGCACACATATATATGCACACATGTACACATACATGCACACATGTGCATAGGCACGCGCATGCACATGCATGCACATACACACGTGTTGTTCTGTAGCTATTGATCCCACCCTCTTAGTAACCTTTGGTTTCCTGTGCTGGGAGCACATCAGGCAGAGCTGGAGCAGGGGTGGGGTAGTTACTCCCAGCTCAGTGCTCAGGGGACACGAGGTGCCAGGGATTGAACCTGGACCTCCTGCAAGCGTGGACCCTACTCCAGCCCTCTCAGCTGGCCCTGTGGCCCCCTTCCAGGCGCCTTCTCTGCCACTGTCTCAGAGAAGGTCCTCTCCTTCAGAGGAGCACAGAAGCATGATCCCACGCATCCTATCACGCACCTGAACCACGGCCAATTCGAAGCCTAGAACGTCCTCCCCCCAGAAGCACCTTAAAGGCCACCTCCTCCAGGAAAGCTTCCTTTCACCCACCCCGATGCCCTCTGGCCAACGCACCCTGGAACTGCAGCCCTAGCTGGGAAGCCGCCCGACTCGGGCATGCCCTGGCGCTTCCACTGGGCATCAAACACGGCCAATAGGCAGGACACTCTCCCGGGGGCCAAGAGCACCTAGACAGTAGCAGAGACTGGTGGGCCGGGAGAACCTGGGCCCTGTGCGGGGGGGGGAGGGGGGGTAGCAAGGCACAGCCGGGGAACCAGCCCACCCTGCAGCTCTCCACGGGAGACCCCAACCAGCCTCTGCGAGAAAGCCCCCCCCCCACATTCACTCCCTTCAGCATCACTGGCCCCTGGGGCTCGGGCGTGCACTGTGTGTGTGTGTGTATCAGGGGGATCATTGGCAACAAAATGACTTTTTTTTGGCTCTGCGCTCAGGAATCCCTCCTGAGGGGTTGGCGGTGCTTGGGGGACCGTGGAATGCTGGGGATCGAACCTGGTCAGCCGCGTGCAAGGCAAACGCCCGCCCCTCCCTGCTGTCCTGTCGCTCCTTTTTTCCTTCTAAGCAGTATAATTTACACTAAGGGGGGGGCATGATGCCTGGGGTGGCTTCCTCCTCCTACCCCCCTGGCCTGGCCAGAGTCCGCCTCAGACCTGAGAAGCCCAGGCTTCTCGGGAGCTGGGAGAGGCCAGACCAGTGCAGGCTCCTGGAGCTGTGGGGGGGGGGGGGAGGAGGGGAATGATGGCAGGAAGGGGGGTTGGAGGGAGGGTCTCACTCCAGCTAAGGCCGTACCAACCCCACCCCAGTCCATCTCCAGGCCCAGCTGGGAAAGGCTCGGCCACTAAGTTCAGGGGTCCCCTCACAGAAAAGGTCTGCCCCCAGAAGGGGCCCTCGGAATGCCCACCGTGTCAGCACCAGGAAGCGCCCCAGGCAGCCCCTCAGCCCCTCACTATGGCCGGGCATGGTTCAAACGGGAGTGGGGGTGAGGCAGGGGGGCTAGAGCCACAGTACAGCGGGGAGGGTTTGCCTTCGACCCGCACCTTATCTGAAGACCAGATAAGACCTTCAGCAGACCCTGAGGAGGCGGACCCCTGCCCCTGAAGTTCCTCAAACCCTGACCTCTCCCCTAATCTGATTAAACCGTGATCCAGCCCTGAGAAGACTCCAGAACTTCCGGACCAACACCCCCCAGAAGAGCCTATGAAAGCCACCTGGATGGATCAAAGGAAGCGCGCGCAGATGCTGCCCGAGCCCGTGTGCTGCGTGCGCCCACACGGCCGAGCACACGCGGTGCCTGAGCACACGTGTCGCCCGCATCTCCTCTCTTGAGATGTGGCCTTTCCTGCTTTCGTGTCTAATGCTGGGATGTGTAGGGGCTCTCTCCGCCCTCGGAGAAGCCCATCCGTGTTTGTCCCCATCCCCCTGCTTGGAAAATCCCCCCAGCCCCCACGCAGGCCACCCCGGGGGTCAGCCTTGAAGCAAAGGAAGGCGTCTGGGAGAGGCGTCTGGGAGAGGCATGAGCGGCTGTTCACCGACTATAACAAGCAAATCTGGGACCTGAGTGACAGCACGGCGGGGAGGGCCCTTGTCTTGTCTACGGCCAATCCGGCTCCGACCCTGGCACCCCACATGGTGCCCTGAGCCCACCGGAAGCGATCCCCAGCACAGAGCCAGCAGCAAGTGGGGAGCACAGCAGGGCATGACCAAAACACAACAAGCAGAGCAAACAAACAAGCAAACCTGGGCGGGCGTGCAGGGGCCTACTCGGCAGAGTCGATCTAGGTCTCGCTCTGCTCTGTTCCCTTCAAAGAGTGGGTGTGGGCACAACTTAAGAATGTGTGTCATGGGGCTGGAGCGACAACACAGTGGACGCTTTGCCTTGCACGCAGCCAACCTGGGTTCAATTCCCGGCATCCCATATGGTTCCCTGAGCACCGCCAGGGGTCACTCCTGAGTGCAGAGCCAGGATGAACCCCTGAGCATCTTCGGGTGTGACCCAAAAAGCAAAAAAAAAAAAAGAGAGAGAGAGAGAGAGAATGTGTGTGGCACGCACAAGCACACACTCACAGTCCCCCATCACCAGACGTCATGGGGGAAAGGATGGGGGGGGACTGGCCGAGACACGGTACCAGACACAGTACTCGCCCGGGCTCTGCCAGAACGCAGGAGGGCCTTTCAGGGCCACACTGGGAGACAGGTCCCAGGGTCTCACCTGCCCCTCACCTTGCAGGGGTCTAAGAGGAACTGACAATGTGCAAGCTGGGAGCCAGAGAGAGTGCAGCGGGGCCAACCCAGCTTCCGTCCCCAGCATCCTCCGAGGGGCTCCCAAGCCCACCAGGAGCAACCCCCACGTACAGCCATGTGTGGCCCCCGAAGTATACATAAGACTCTGAGGAGCCTCCTGCACGGGGCACTGGCGGGAGGGCGGCAGGGCCAGGGGCCTCTTCGGCCAGCGCCGGGCACTGTGGGCACGGGGTCCTGCGGAGAGCCTGGTGGTCAGCGCCAGGCACCGGTGGGCATGTGGGCCTGTCGTGACCACGCACAGCCAGCAGCCAGGCCTCAGCTCCCGCGTGGTCACGTTCCACGAGCACCACACCCAAGAGGCAGACCACAGAGCAGGGTCCCCTCCCCGCCCCGCCGTGCCGGGGGTGCCCATCCGGGAGGTGGCCTTGGCACCTCAGCCAAGACCATCCCCTTGGTATGGACACGTCTTAAACCAAAGGATATGTGGGGCTGGAGTGATAGCACAGTGGGTAGGGCGTTTGCCTTGCACACGGCCGACCCGGGTTCAATTCCCAGCATCCCATAGGGTCCCCGAGCACCGCCAGGAGTGATTCCCGAGTGCAGAGCCAGGAGTAACCCCTGAGCATCGCCGGGTGTAACCCAAAAAGAAAAAAAAAAAATCAAAGGATATGTGCGTGAAAAGAGGCTACCAAAACTCCGCTATTTAGAGGAGGTAATGAACCCCCCAGCCTGCTCACTTCCAGCAAGAAGTGGGGGGCGGGAGGGCCTAAAGGAATGGGGGCGGGGCTGGAGCAAGAGCACAGCAGGGAGGGCGTTTGGCTTGCATGCGGCCGACCGGGGTTCGATTCCCAGTACCCCACAGGGTCCCCCGAGTACCGCCAGGAGTCATTCCTGAGTGCAGAGCCAGGAGTAACCCCTGAGCATCACTGGGTATGACCCAAAAAGAAAAAAAAAAAAGGAAGAAATGGGGGCATGTACGCGGGGGTGAGGGGTGGACTTTGGGCTCTGAGCTTTCTCTCCCGTCCTCAAAAGGGGCTGGGAAACCCAGGACGCTTCTCAGAGACTTGGAGCACTGATTTGAAGAGCAACCCAGAACCCTGGCACACTGGCAGAACCTCCCCGTGTGCTTCGTCCAGGCCTGAGAGGAACATTAGCACACGCGTCCTCTCTCACACACGGCCATGCACATACACTAACACACACTCTTACAGCCACAAACACACACTAACATTCACACTGACATGCAACCACACCCAGGCACACACATCCACACTAACACACAGTCACACTCACTGATATACACCCACACACCCATGCATACACCCATACATACACACACACAGAGTAATGCATACCAACACTAACACACAACATTTACACTCAGTGACATACACCCACATACCCACACACACACATCCACAATCACACTGACACATTCCCACCCTGTGATATACACCCACATACACACACATACGGTCACACACATCCACAGTAACAGCCACTAAGACATTCATATTTGGTGACATACACCCACACACATAACACTCAGTGATACATACACAATCACACACAGATTGACCTAAACTCACTTATACAACTACACACAGTCACAACAGACATGCCCCACATCCAATCACACATACACTCTCATACAGCCACACACATACATCACAGCCGCTCAGTCTCTCACACACACATGTTCACACATGTTTTCTCACACATGTTCATAGACCCACGCTCACACACGCATGCTCTCATGTTCACACACATGCTCACACACACGTTCCACAAACACGCTCCCACATGCGCTCATTCACACATGTTCACACACGCTCTCACACGCTCACACATTCACACGCTCATACACACACTCACACACACTCTCACATGTTCACACACTCACATGCTCCCACACATGCACTTACACAAACATGCTCACACACGCTCCCACATGCTCACACTGATACACATGCTCATACACACGTTCTCACACACGTTCACACACGCTCACACACGAACTCTCACACATTCACATGTTCTCACACGTTCACACACTCACACACTCAGTCACACACAGCCGCACAACCCCAGCCCACATGCTCTGCCCCCGGGCCTACACACCCCATCCCAGCACTCTCCGCGCCGGGCCCACCCGAGTCGGGGCAAGCGAGGGGCCTCCCGGAACGGTGCGGGCCCAGCAGTCCCCTCACACGAGGGCGCTGCGTCCCTTCCCCCCCCCAGGGCCTGCCCTTCCCCAAGCCGATGCTGGGTGGGCCCGGAGGGCACTGGCCCTCTCGAGGCGGCCTCCCGCGGAGACGGGGCCACAGGGCACGTGTCCGAGCAGCACGAGCAGCCCGGCTCTCGCACCCCGAGCCAGGCCCCCTCCAGGCCTGCAGGCATGTACAGGTGCCATTGCCAGGACGCGTGAACGGGAAGCCAATCCTGGCGGGAGAGGCCAGTGGGGGCCAGCCCGGTGCCTGCTGTCCTGCTCGGGCGAAGCAGGTCCACCCAGCCCAGGGTCACACCCCGGGCCACTGTGAGTCACCTGTGACGGGCTGGGTGTGGCGGGCCAGGCCCTGCCCTCTGCCAGAGGGACAGATAAGCCCGCAGGAGGCCACTGTCCCCTTCCCGGCCACACTGCGGCCTGGGCTTGGGTCTGGGCCAGGCCGTCGGGGGCCGGGGGTCGCTGGCTGCAGTGCTCAGGGAGCGGGGGCGGGGGCGGCCCCCCGGGGCTCAGGCCCAGAGCCACCCGCACTCGAAGCTCCCGCCCGGAACTGGTGTGACAGAAACACACCGGGCGGCGGGTCCAGATGGGCAGCCCAGCGGGGAGGGTCCTTCGTCCCTCAGGAGGCCAGTCTGGGTTCGAGCCCATGAGGTCCCCCGAGCGCAGAGACAGGAGTAAGCCCTGAGCATCGCCGGGGGTGGCCCCCAGCCAGCACACACACACAGAGAAGCACACGCCGGGACTCCCAGGGATGGAGCATGCCAGGTCTGCGAGACCCCGACTCCACTCCCTGTTCTGCAGGCCCCCCACGTCCAGCCCACCAAACACCGCCGGGCCTGAGACGTCTGGGAGTGACTAGATCCCCTGAACACTGTGCTTGGGAGTCAGGCCAAAAATAAGGGGAGAAAAAAAAAAAGTTCAGGGTTCTTCACCAGTGAAGGCCAAGGGGCCAGAGAGTTAGTACAGTGGTTAGGGTGCCTGCCTTGCACACAGAAAACCCTGGCTTCAATCCCGGCACCTCAGGGTCCCTGAGCATAAATGAGGGCTGCCTCTATGGGCCCACGGTGGCCCGGGGCACGCCAGCACCGCATCCTCGGGCCCTTGCACAGAACTGAGACGGGGCCGGCCGAGAGCGGCAGGGAGCACCCCCCCCCAAATAATTAATTCTAGAATAATAAGGAAGGCTGAGAGAGGATTCAGGAGCGGCGGACACGATTCCGGACGCACCCCCGCCCTGTAGCAGAGGAAGCCCCGCAGACACCCCGGAAACGCGGAGAGGCCCCCAGCCCCACCAAATCGTAAAGTCGGGCAAGGTCAAGGCCAAGCGACGCCCAGAGACCATCGTCAAAAGCGGCTAGAAAACAGGTCTCCAGTGGGGGTGGGGGAATATTGCCACAGGAGTGACGGAACCTCTGACGCCCCCACGGAGAAGCCCACCGGGCGGCAGAGCCTAGGCAAGTCTGAGTCTGGACCCGCGGTCACCCCACCACCCCGGCTTGAACCCCAGGCCAGCCCCAGACTGCCGGGAGAACTGCAGCGGGGCTGAAGCGCAGAACAGGAAACACCAGACACCCCCGCCCCCTCCAGCCCCCTGCCCCCCTTCCCCCCAACTCCAGGAAGCCACTAAGAAATGAAGTACAGGGAGTAGCGGGGCGGGGGGGGGGGGGGGGCGCGACAGTACGGAGGGCAGAGGCTGCGCCTTGCACACAGGTGACCTGGCAGTTCACGCGGTTCCAGGAGGGCTCCCGCGTGCAGAGCCCGGAGTCACCCCTCAACACTGTGGGGAGGCCCCCAAACACAAAAATACAAGCAAGAACCCTACAGGAGCAGTCACCAGACCCTCCTCCCCCGAGTGTAAGGCTCACGGGACAGCCCAGGCCGGGGCACCTTCCTCGCCAGTGACAGGCAGGCACAGCGGGAAGGCCGGGCCGGGCCGAGGGGCTTGGCCAAGGGCGGCCAAGCTCGGCAGGGACCTCCCAGGTGGCCACAGTGCCGGGACCATCCACCCAGCCCCCTCCCAGGGGGGCACTCGGCACGCTCCGCCCTGCACCCCGCACGCCAACCGGGACAGACCTGACTGCTCCGTGCTGGTGGCGGGCACCCCAAGGGAAGCGGACGGGGAGACAGAGAAAGTGGCCCCTGGGCGGGGTCCTCTCCGTATCTGGGGGGCGCACAGAGGTGGCACCCACCCACCACTCTGGTTTTGTTCTTTTGGGGTTTGTTTTTGTTGCTCTTTGGATCCCACCCGGCGATGCACAGGGGTTACTCTGTGCTCAGGAGTCACTCCTGGCAGTGCTCAGGGGACCCTATGGGATGCCGGGGATCGAACCTGGGTCAGCCGCGTGCCAGGCGAACGCCCTACCCGCTGTGCTGTCGAGGTGGCCTCACCACCCAACGCTCGGGAGGAATGTGCCAGCACCAGCTCCCCCGGGTGCAGACGGCTGCTCCCAGCTCCCGAGTAACCGCTCCCCAAAGTTCCGCAGGGTCACCCTACTCGGAGTAGCTGCTGCCCGAGGCCGGGCCGCCAGTGCACGGAGGAGCGTGGAGGCCCTGGGTTCGAGCCCCATCACCACAGCAAGAAATAAAGCTGGGCCTGGGCTGGGGAGGTGGCTGGGGGGGGGTGAGCAGCCAGGAGCCCCCACCCCTCAAGCACCAGCAGGAGGGCCCAGAATGAAAGACCCCGAAACCTCCCGCCCGCCGCTCCACGCCCCAAAGATAAGCTCCTGCCTGTGTCCCCAGGAAAGTGACTGAATCCTCACCAGGGGAGCGGCTGCTTGCAGGGGAGGGTCCGGTCAGGCCCCGCCCTCACTCCCAGGCGGGCAGGGCACGGGGGAGCCCCGCGTGGAGAGAAGTGGGGTGTCCCTGAGGGCAGGCCTCCTCTGGCACAGAGGAAGCAGGGGCAGAGACCAGGGGCCCCGGTCCCCCCGTCCCGGCCCGCCAACACAGCACCGACAGCACGGGGCACTGGGGAAGGGAGCCCCGAAAGCGCGGCCACCCCCACGCAGAGGCAGCGGCCCGGAAGGAGGCGGGGGAGATGGTTGTGGGAGGGCAGAGGCGCCCCCACACAGGCGGAGACCCCAGCCCCAGGGTGCCCAGAGAAGAGGAGCAGTCAGAGGCCTCCCCCTCCCCCCCTCCCCGCCAGGGGCCCGAAGGTCAGGTCCAGCCAGGTCGGCAGCGCCCCCCCCCCACCCCCCATGCTCCCCCAGCACCCCCCACACCCCAGGCTTCCCACAGCAGCAGGAGTGGGGCAGGGCCCTGGAGGAGGAGAATGGCGGGGGCCGACTCCAACCCCGGGACCACACACAGGCCCCGAGCACCGCCAGGTCTGGGGCAAAAGCCCACAGCGAAAGGGAGAAGAAATCATTCCCGCCGCAACACAGGGCGGCACAGGGCGGCACGGCACGGCACGCGGGGTCCTCGCTCACCTGCGGCTCACCTGGGTCGGATCCCTGGCACAGGGGGGTCGCCCAAGCGCTGCCAAGAGAGACCCCCAGAGTGGGAGACATCCCAGAGCGAGGCCCGGGGTGCGGCCAGAAAGCAAATAAACAAACCAAAAGAAACATTGTTTCTTTTCGGAGCACCGAAGGGGCCGGAGGCTGGGAAAGGAAGAGCAGCAGTGAGCGAAGCAATGAGCGACTCCTGCAGGGACCCGAGAGAGGGCGAGGGGCTGCAGAGGGCCCGAGGGGAGGACCTGGCCCGGGTGGGACGAGCCCTGCCCCACGCCAGCACCCTGAGACGAGCCAACTCGCGGGCGGCCAGGGACCCGAGCCCTGAATACACTGCGGGAAAGAAGGGGGCCACGGCGGGGAATCGCAGACCCAGGGACACGGCAAGGCTGGGGTACTTGACATACCCCGACACAACTAACCTGACACGGGGGTGCGGCCCGACGGTCAAGCACGTGCCCTGCACACGTGTGAGCCCGGGGTACACGCCCAGGCACGACAGAACTACACACGAAGCTTCACGCCTCCAGGATCCAAGCGGCCGTCAGCACAGGAAGATGACCAGGTGGGCGCACACAGAACCCCGGATTGGGGGACATGAGCCTCCCCCACTTTGGCACCAGCGCCCGGAAGAACTGCCTTCAAAATGTGGCGGGGGGGGGGGGGAGGGGGGCGGTGTCCAGGGGCCTCCCCACCCCAGGACCACGGGGGACAGGTCCCGCAGGAAAGGCCCTGGCGTCTGGGGCCTGGGAAGGCAGAGTCTCCCCTGCAAGCGGCTTGAGGGGACCCCCACCCACCAGGGAGTCGCGTGGGGTGGCTCAATGTGGAGGGGGTGGGGGGTGTCAATGCTGCCCGTAGTCTTCCAGGTGGAGAGACCCCCTCCATGGTAAAGGGGCTTCACTGACACCAAACCGTAGGAGCTGCTCTCTGGGGTTTGGGGAGTGGGGGGAGGGGCAGGACATCTGGGCTCCAGGGAACATCTGCACCCGCGCCCCCCCCCCCATATCTGAAAAGTGCGGCTCTGGGCCCCAGTACGACCACTAAACACAGGGCGTCCTGGGTCCGGGGAGGTGGGGGGGCTCCCTGGGGCCCCCAGTGCCATCACCAACTCTGGGCTAGCTGCCCCTGCACTGAGGCTGGCAGGACCAGAGAGCAAAGTTACAAAGTAACCACAACACCCAGTGGCATCCCCAACTCCAGAGTCCAAAGTCCACAGATAAGGCTTGAGCAGGAGGGGAGGGGAGGGCAGGGCTGGAGCAAGGGAGGGGCAGGAGCCACCATCTGCAAAGGTTCCTCGGAGCCGGTTTTAGTCTGTTTCTCCGCCGGGCTGGGGGAGGGGGGGCTCCCACTCACCCACTCAGGGCGCCCCCAGCCCCCAAGGTGCTTCTATAAACAAAGGAGCAACTGTATCAGATCGGCCCCGGGGCCAAGGCAGCCCAGGGCCCAGAGCTCGCCGAGCACCGCCAGCTTCCAAAGACACAAAGGCTGCTGGCCGCCCTTCCAAATCTTTGGGCCTAAAATTTCTTCTTAAAAACAGGAAGGGGCTTAAAATAATAAAAGGATAAACAGCCAGCCACCGCTGTCGGCAGTCAGCATTCCTCCAAAACTTGAAACGTTCCCACGCCGGCGGGCGACGCCCCTCGGGGTGAGGGAGAGATAAGGGTCCCCCCTCCACACCCCACAAAGACATGCGCCCCTGAACCCCGCGGCGCGCAGCGTTTGGCTGTTTCGGGCACTTTGCAGCGAGCAAAAGGACAAGCTTCATTTCTCCCGATGTCACCACCCCCTGAGGAAGCAGGGAGCCATTCAGGGGCGGGCGAGCCGAGCATCAAGACAGCATGTTTCTCTCTGCTCCCTGCCAGGCACCTGGCGCCCGCAGAGTGGAACATATCGCCCTGCAGAAGCCAGAATCATGGAAGGGGGGAGCAGCCGGCCGGCTGGCTGGGCTGGCAGCAGAGGGCACCCCGCCACGGAGGAGCAGGCCCAGTGGGAAGGTCCTCTACTTCCTGCACGCCTGCGAGCCCGCGAGTGGGAACAATGCTGTGTTAAAGCACTCACGGAAACACGGGCGGGCGGGCACACACACGGGCGCACACGCACACACGCGCACACACACACACACACACACACACACAAACTCAGAGGCAGGTGAGGCGGGGCAGGTGGTACACAGGCGGGCAGGCACACACACACTCAGAGGCAGGTGGACACACACACACACAGGCAGGCAAGGCAGGTGGGCACATGGAGGGGCAGAGGGGTGTGCGCACACACAAACACACACACACACACACACAGGCAGGCAAGGCGGAGAAGCTGGGCGGGGCGCACTTCCTGGAGGCACAGCGTTTC
Source organism: Sorex araneus (assembly GCF_027595985.1). Lineage (NCBI taxonomy): Eukaryota > Metazoa > Chordata > Mammalia > Eulipotyphla > Soricidae > Sorex > Sorex araneus. Next base: position 290,878,024 of record NC_073302.1, read on the forward strand.
CAAGCAGGCCACTCTGAATCACAGGGACAGTCACCAGAGGGGCCAGGCAGGGCGCTTCTCCCTCTCCAGTGCCGTGCTGGGGGGGCCCACCCTGGCCTCGTTCTACGCGCAACGCACCAGGCCAAGGAAGTTCTCCCGGCCCGCGAGAGCCAGGCCGAGCCGCAGAGAGGCAGGGATGAGCAAGGGGCCCGGGGCAGGCCCCACGGAGTGCGGGTGCATGCGCGGGGGCCCCCTCGGACGTGCTCATCTGACCCAGTTCCCCTTGAAGGTCACTGGGCTTGGTGTGAAAGACCAACCAGAGTGTTCCCCGGTCTGGGACTGGGACCAAGCGGTCCTGAACGCACCCAAGTTGGCTGGTCGTTTCTGATTTTATTTTTTTCTTCTAACAACTCCCTCCCCTTCCTCCCCCCACCCCCACCAAAAAAAAAAAAAAAACTACATGCTCCAGGGAAACAAATTCTTGACATTGTTGGGGTTTGGTAAACAGAGAAAAAGAGGGGGAAAGATGTACTGAAATAGCTTTTTTATTTGTGTTTGTTTGTTTTGTTTTGTTGGGTCACTCCCAGTGATGCTCGGGGCTCAGTCCTGGGCCTGCTGGAGGATCACTCCCTGGGAACGCCTTATGGGGTGCTGGAGACGGGACCCCTCGGGGCACGGGCAAGGCAAGGCAAGCCCCCCCCTTCCCTGTAATGTACACAACTCCCAGTGACCAAAGAATGCCTTTGTTTTTCCTTCTAAGTCTTCACAGGGACAGCAGCGACACCTGTGCCCACGCCTGCCCCAGCCCCTTCTCAGACTCCTGAGCGTCTCCACAGTGCTCTCCCTGCCCCATGGGGTCACCTGCACGCCAGGAAGCAGGACACCCCGAGGCCAGGAGGCCACGAGGCCAGGACCTGACACTTCCGGCCGCTCTGGGAAGCACACATGTGACCAGCCGCTCTGTGGCCAAGCCCTGAGCAGGCCCTGCCCCCCCCCCCCCCACACACACACACGCTGAGCCACTTTGGACTCACGCCTCCCTCCTGGCCCAGGCTGCAAAGGGGGCGCCTGGGAATGTCTTCCCCAAGAAGGAAAGGGGCTCGAGAGACTGGACGCGACCAGGAGTCCTCCCGAGCACCAGGCCACAAGGACACAGGGGCTGCCTCGGTCTCCTGTGTCCAACCCTCCCTCTCGCAGAACAAAGGGGCAATCTTGGTCAAGGTCAGAATTTCTCCCAGCGGCCAGAGAGTGCTCGGGAGGAAAAGTCCAGGTGTGTGTGTGTGTGTGTGTGTGTGTGTGGTGTGTGTGTTCAGCAACAAGCAGAAACACCCAATTTCCAGTGTGTGTGTGGGTGTGGGTGGTGTGTGTGTTCAGCAACAAGCAGAAACACCCGATTTCCAGTATGTGTGTGTGTGTGTGTGTGTTCAGCAACAAGCAGAAACACCCGATTTCCAGTATGTGTGTGTGTGTGTGTGTGTTCAGCAACAAGCAGAAACACCCGATTTCCAGCGTCCGACCCCCCAACACAGCCACCCCTGTGACTGACCGATGTGCTCAACCCCCTGGAGCCAGCGCTGCGCGCCTCCCAGGCCCAGCTCAGGGTCCGGCCAGCAGCTCAGCCCGGTGCCCAGCTCTCGCTCCGGAAAGCCACATCCCACCCCAGCGTGTCACCAGCAGTCAGGCTGCAGCAGGGCTCCGAGCAGGCTTCGGAAGAAACTCGGTTCCCATCGATGAAATCAATGAAAGAAGGAGCATCGCTAAGCCCCGCCACAGAAGCGGACGGCCCCAATTCTTTGCGGTTACAATTCATGCCAACCGGAGGCAGGACGGGGCCACTGCCCACCCCGAGGCCTGCTGATGTGTTTTTTGTTTTGCTTGTTTATTTTTTTCCCCCTCTGGGGTGAGGGGGAGACATACCCCAGGGCTTGCTCCTAGCTCAGTGCTCAGGGGTCCCTCCCGGCAGTGCTGGGGGCAGGGGAGCTAGACACACTGCCAGGGGTCAAGCCAGAGTCCAGGCTTCTCCCGGTGTTCTCTCAGTCCCCTACTTGGCTTCTGTCTTTTGTTTGCTTGGGGTTTTTTGGGGGGGAGCTGCACCCAGCGGTGCCCAGGGCTTACCCCTGCCTCCGTGCCCAGGGATTATCCGAGACGGAGCACAGGAGAGAGACTAGGTGCACTGCAGGAGACTGATCCCAGGCCAGCCGCTGCCCACTGCACTGCACTGCCGCCCAGCTCTGGCGGACCAAGTGAAACCACCGTGTTTACGGCCGCTGTTTCCCGCCACTCCTGTCGGTTCAGGGCTTCCCCCGGGGCTTCCTGAGCTCGGATGAAACCGAGGGTGTGTGGGCGGGGTGGGGAAGGGAAACATCACACACGGTCACTCACTCCCGTGGTGAGTTCACCTCCCGCCAGGCCCCGGGCGTGGCCAGGAGCGACTGCCAGATGAATCGATAAAACACGGGGCACCGGTTTCCGCAGTGAGCCCACACGGGCCTGGCACCAGGGCCGTTCCAAAGCGGCCACAGTGGCTGGGAGGGTGTAGCGAGCCGGGTCCGGGTCACAGACGCTTCTCGGTCAAACCAACACTAGGGCTAGCGTCCAGCCTGGGTTTGGGGGCAGGGGGGGCAAGAAAACCCACCTCTAGGACACCAGAGCCACACCACCAGGAAGAAACCAAGTGACAGTGAACAATGACTTGCCAATGGGACAGAGGGCAGGGCGCTGGCCCTGCACGCAGCCAACTCAGGTTCGACTCCCAGCACCTTCCAGGGCCCAAAGAGCCTGGCCAGGAGGGATGCCCGGGCACAGGGCCAGGACTGTAAACCCAGGTGTGGCCCCACCCCCGCCCCAAAGGGAAAAAAAAGACTCACAAGACACTGAAACTGGGTGTCTGCACACATTTCTCAAATTTGCATTTATCTTCCCGGCACCCTCGGCCTGGACCCTCTGGTGGCCTGGTGGGAGCTCCCAAGCCGGGCCAGGGGCGCGGGCAGGCCGGAGGGAACGCCGGGTCTGGCTCTGGGCAGGTGCGGCTGGAACTGAAGCCTCCGCTGCTGGGCCACGCAGCAGCGGCAGCTGCTAATTCACAGCAGAAAAGAAATGTGCTTGTTGTTTTCCTTTGAGGAGCGGGAGGGAGGGAGGGGGAGAGAGGAAAGGAATGTTCTTCCCAAATGGCACATTAGAAACCAGTTACACAGTTCGGGGATGCGCCGACAGACAGACGAGACGGGGCAGGCGGGTCGGAAGCCACCTCTGCACCCCGAAAACCAGGACAACTGAAAAGGCGGCCGTTTCAACCCCACGAAAAGGTCACCGGGGCGCAACCAGAGAAGGCAAAAAACGCGACCAGCTCCCTTGAAGACGGCTGAGCTCGGCGAAGCAGTGGTCACGTTAAAGGAAGCTCAGGGGCCCGGAGAGAGTCTTACGGCAGGAACCGTATTCGATCCCCAGCACCACACAGGTCACAGGGCACCGCCAGGAAAACGCCCTGAGCGCGGCCAGATGGCGCCCAGAAGCCTAGGATAAAAATTAAAGGAACTGAACTCTCCTTTCCCGAGATTGGGGGACTCGGGCGCTACAGAGAGAGACGCCAGATCAGGTGCCCTCCCAAGGAAGGCAAGGGGGCATTTCATGCAACACCGCCCGGAATGGGCAGCACAGAACCGTCCTTCTTAGAGGGAGCACAAACGTCCTTCTAAAGAGGGAGCACTACTTCCGGGGATTCTTGCATCCCTCGGGCGCTTCCCACTCTCACCCAGGCCAGCAGGCTTCCTACTTCTCAACGCAAAAGAAACAGCCCCAAAGCAGACGCTTTGAAACGTCCCCAAAAGTCACATTTGGCTGTCCCACCTGCCCTGCGGCAGAGCCAGCTTCCTAAAAGCGAGGAGTTCAGAGCGCGTCTTAAAAAAACGAGATTCAAGGGCAGCTGTGTCCCAGCATCCCGTCAGCTCTTAACTTTAGCTGCTCACTGCGTGTGCTCGGATTTCAAACCCGAGCCACCAAATTTTGTATATGGTTTAAGAGGGAGGGGAAGGCGTGCCAGGGAGGGGAGTAGCTAAACGCCCCCCCGGGGAGACTGGAGAGGGCTTGGGTTAAAATAATTAATTAAATAAATAAAAAACCAGGTCCTCAGCTCAGTAATTCCGTCTCAAAGAGCAAGGGAAAAAGGGGGGGGGGGATTGGGCCCAGTGCTCGCAGGGTAACTAATAATCCACTTGGACACTGAAATTGTTTTCCTTAAAGCTCTGTGGTCACCGGCTTGGCTTCATTAGGCGAGTAAAACTTTCCAGACGGCCCCTCGCTGCAGCGAGACACTTGGGCCCTCACCCCTGGGCCACCAGGCACGCACCCAGCACCCACGCACGCAGCTACGCACGCACTTACCCACATCCCCAATTAGCCAGGCGCGGGTTCTGCTTTGCAAAGATCGCTTTTTTTTTTTTAAGTCCCCAATGGCGAGAAACTTTAAGGCATCCAGTACGTTTCGAATTCATGTCTTCCTCCACCACCATTCCCCCCCCAAAAAAAAGTCACTGGCAGGCCTCCGGGGAGGGGCCCCTGGGGGTGACCGCAGTGTCCGCGGGTGGGGGGGCCTGGGGTCGGGCCCCGGGGTGGGGGTCCCCGCGCGCCCGGGGGGCCCCTCCCGCCTCCCAACTTCAGTGCCCGCGGGCCAGGGGGCCCCGGAGGCCTCGGCCCGCGCCGGCCCGGGGGCCGAGTCGCGGCCTCCAAGGGCATTTCCGCGCGGCGCGGCGCCCGCCGCCGGCCAGGCCGAGCCGGGCCGCGCGCCCCCCGCGCCCGCGCGCCTACCTGCATGCCGGGCAGGCCCGCCTGCACCGGGGAGTGGGCCATGGCGCTCCGGGCGGCCACCTCCCGCGGCCAGCCCAGCCCCGCGCCTCCCGAGCCGGGCCGGCGGGCTCAGCGGCGGCCCACGGGCCGCGTGTCCATGCACGGCGGGGCCCTGCGCGCTGCGGCGGCCACTGCTCGGCTGGAGCCCCGCGGCCTGGGCCCGCGCGCGCTGGAGCCGAGTGGGCGCGCCCCGCCCCGGCCCGGCCCCCGCGCCCGCCCCCGCGGCCCGGCCGGGGACCCCGCCCCGCGCTTCCGGGAGGGGGAGGAGGCGCGCGGCCGCCCGGCGCCCTAGGCCGCTCCGCCGCCGCCGCCGCCGCCGCCCGCGCCGCCCCGCCCCAGGCCGCGGGGCGGGGCCTAGAGGCGGACGGGGCGGGGCCCAGGGGCTGGGGACGGGGCTTAAGGGCGGGAGGGGCGGGGCGAGAGGCGGGCGGGGCGGGGCCTAGGAGCGGGAGGCCCGGGCTAGAAGTGGACGGGGCGGGACGAGAGCAGAAGGGGCGGGACCCAGAGACGAACGGGGCGGGGCGAGCGCGAACAAGGCGGGGCCTAGAGGCGGACGGAAAGGGCCGCTAGGAAGATGGGGCGGGGCCTAAAGGCGGACGGGGCGGGACCGCTAGGAGGATGGGGCGGAGCGAGAGACGGACGGGGTGGGGGGGCGCTGGGAGGATGGGGCGGGGCCGCGCGGCGGACGGGGCGGGATGTCGAGGCGGATGGGGCGGGGGCTCGGGAGGGGCGGGGCTTCGAGTGGTGACGGCGGCCGGGAGGCGCGACCTAATGCAGCCCTAGGGAGCCCAGTTTTGCCGCGGATCCCCAGGGGCGAGGGACTCCCCCAGCCTCTTCCTCTCCGCTGCAGACGCTGCTCTGCAGCTGGCCCGCCCCCGCGGAGTGCGGCTGCGGGCACCCGTGCCCGAGCAGCACCCGGGCCTCCACGCTTCCAGACTCCCTGATGTTGGGGTGAAGTGTGCACCCCGTGGAGACGGGGAGAGGCCGCGCCGCCAGCTGCTTGCAAGCGAGAAGGAGGGCGGGGCCAGTGGGGGCCGGGCCAGTGGGCAAACGGGGGAAGGTAGCAGAGTCCAGGCCGGCTTTTGCCACCCCACTTCTCCCGGAGCTGCAGAAGAAAGAGCTACGGGGTGCCTGCCTGCCTGATGCCGCTCCCCAAAGTTTTGCTGTTTGTAGTGACAGTGGCAGACACTGGTGTAAGCGTGCCACAGAGGACAGACACCCGCGCCCCGCTCCCACCCATCCAAGACCCCGACTGCATCATCAGGGGGGTCAAGCAAAAATGAGCCCCAGAGAATTGAGCTGTTAGGAGGGGACATGCCCAAGTCATCCTTCTGGGTCAGGGGTGTTGAGCCCCAGGTAAGGAGCACTGATAACTCAGGTAAGACCTGGTGATTCCTGATTAAGGTGCTGATCCCCAAGAAAGGAGTCTTGAGACTCAGCTACAGTCTGGTGATCACCAAGTGAGGAGCATCGATACTCAGCTGGATCCTGAGCCCTGAGTAAGGAATGTGATACTCAGCTAAGGCCTGGTGAACCCCAGGAAAGGCAGTGATCCCTGGAAGGATGGCCTGGAGGTCCCGAGTGTGGAGCACTGATACTGAGCTAAGGCCTGGTGATCCCTAAGAGAGGAGTGATCCCGGAGTAGGGAGTGTGATACAAAGGTGAGGATCTCCCCAGCTAAGGAGCAGTGAGCCCCAAGTGTCAGTGTCCCCCCAGCCAGACAAGCTCCGCAGGAACCCTGCCTTCTCTCTGGAAACATCCTTGCCCGTTTCTCCTAGGGCCCCCCCAGGGTGCCCTTCCACCTTCCCAGTGACCTGGAACACTGTTGGGCTGTGAGGTCCTGTCCCCCACGGATGCCAAAGAGATGGCGACAAACCCAGAGCCCAGGCAGGTGGGTCGTGGGGCAGGGAAATGGCTCAGAGGGTGCTGGCATGGACGCCCAGCTCTGTCCAAGCACCCCCTGCTCCGGGAGCACCACAGGGAGTAGCCCCTGAGCACCGCCTGATGGTGGTGGCCTCAAAATAAAAGAGTGATGAACAGCCAAGTGAGCAAGTGCATGAGTCTTGAACTACCAGCAGAGAGAGAGTCAAGAGAGCGCAGGAGGAAGGCTCTCACCCTGCACACAACTCACCTGGGTTTGGGCTCGGAGTCCCAGTAGGAGTAAACCCTGAGCACCACTGGTGTGGCCCAAAAATTAAAAAAGAAAAAAAAAAAGTTGTCCTCGGGCAGAAGAGACCTCAATGGGCTGCACCATGGACTTTAGGGGGAGGAAGAGTAGGAGGATGGGGGAGTGTGCTTTGGGGGTTCCTCCAGGCTCTACACTCAGGAATCACTCCCAGCAGGCTCAGGGTACCACGTGGGATGCCAGGGATCAAACCGGGGTGGGGGGCTGGAGCAATAGCACAGCGGGGGAGAGCATCTGCCTTGCACGCAGCCGACCCAGGTTCAATTCCCAAATCCCATATGGTCCCCTGAGCACTGCCAGGAGTGATTCCTGAGTGCAGAGCCAGGAGTAACTCCTGTGCATTGCCAGGTGTGACCCAAAAAGCAAAAGCAAAAAAAAAATAAAATTTTAAAAATGGGGTGGGCCGGGGGCAAGGCACGAATCATCCCGGCTGTGCTATCGCTCAGGGCCTGAGCACAGTTTTGGGGTGCCAGTCGGAAAGACCCCCGGTTCACCTGGGCACATCAATGCCGGGTCCTAGAGCCACAGGGCTAGTCTGGGGTCGTGCTGCTGCAGGCAGGGACCAGGTACCACCAGCAGTAGGCCAGGAGTAGCCCCAAGCACCGCCAGGGGGTGGCCCCCAAACAAGAAAAATGCTGGACCGTTGGGTACCTCGGCCCATCTGAGGGACACGGGGTCCCCAGAAACTCACTGCAGAATTGCACACGACACCCTAGATCAAGAGGCTCTCGTTTCCCTGGAGGGAAGAAGCAGATTAGCCCCACATGGTCGTGCTGTCGTTTTCCCTCCACTTCCAATCGCCCACCCCCTTCCCCGGCCCTTACTACTGAAATCTCAGAAGCCGATATTTGGAGGGTCTCCATAGAGATGGAGCGCGTGCTGGTCTCCATGGAGATGCGTGTTCACCCCGGAATTATTTTCATCCCCTTGGCCTTGTTGTCTTCTGTGTTGACTGGGGGACAGGAATTGGGCACTGACACGGATTCTTGACCACAGAAGACCTTCCCGTAGCCTGTGAGGAGGACCCCCGAAAACCAGGGCGGGAAGCAAGTTTTCACTTGGTTGTGGCTGCCTGCGTCTGTCTGCCCGGGCTACCAGCTCCAGGAACGGTCTGCCGAGCGCCAACCTAGGAGAACTGTAGCTGCTCTCCGGCACGCAGGCCCTAGGCCAGCAAGTTGCTCGGGTTGATTCCGTTTAGTCCCCCCCCACCCTCCGCCCAAGGCCGCTCCTTGCTTCCTTCCGGTTTCTTTCCCTCCCAGAGTCCCTCCTGTGTCCCTTCCGCCACCTTCCCTCTGTACGTGGACACCCTTGTTCTAGGAATCCCATCCTGTTTAAGGAGGGCAGCCCCGAATGACCTCATTTCAACGGGAAGGGTTTGGAGGCAGGGAGGCCGTGCAAAGGGCCAAGGGTATGGGATAATGCTGCTACACTGCATGGTCTCCCCAAAAATACCGGGGAGCTCCGGGCATGAACCCCAAACCAAAAAAGAAATGAATTTACCAGACTGAAGTACTGCATTGTGTGTGTGTATGTTTGTTTTGGGGGATTTGGACCATACCTAGTGGTGCTCAGGGAGCACTCCTGCAGGGTTCAGGGGATCATATGTGGTGCTGGGGATCGAGCTCAGGCTGGCGGCATGCAAGGAGAGCTCCCTACCTGCAGCACGGTCGTGCCAGCCCTAAAGTGCTTCTTCTCACCAAAACATTCCGAAGTCCCGAGGATGAAGTTGTTGATGTAGGATTCGGGGCGGAGGTGGGGGTTACGGCTCTGCCTCTAGCGCCCGGAGTAACTCTGCCTCTCTGCAGCTGCTTCCTTCAGGGTGAGCGCACGCCCCACCCCGGGAAAGCCCGGAGACCTGGTACACACAGGCACTTCTGCTGCAGAGCACCGCTTCCCACTTCCCGGGGCGGAGCCCTCCCCTTGATCTTGCAGAGCAGCCCAGAGCTTGATTCCAGCCAGAGCGAGCCTGAGGGAGCCCTCGGGAGTGAGGGAGCCCCGTGTGTGCACGGGGAACTCTGCTCCCCTGGAGAAATCCCCCGCTCACACCAGCAGAAAGGGGGTAACTGGGTTTGGCCCCAAGTCCCTCATAAGCACGTTGTTTCAAGTTAGGCCCCAAAATACTTTTTTCATACCAGTATTTCCTGGACTGGAGTGATAGCACAGCAGGTAGGGCGTTTGCCTTGCACGCGGCCGACGCGGCCAACCGGGGTTCGATTCCTCCGTCCCTCTCAGAGAGCCCGGCAAGCTACGGAGAGTATCTCGCCCACACGGCAGAGCCTGGCAAGCTCCCCGTGGCGTATTGAATATGCCAAAAGACAATAACAAATCTCTCAATGAGAGACATTACTGGTGCCCGCTCGAGCAAATTGATGAACATCAGGGACGACAGTGCGATAGTGCTACCCGTATTTCCCAGGTGAGTTGGAGGTGCAGTTTGCCAGTGGGGGGCTGGGGAGTAGCAGGGACTGGGTCCCCTCCTCTCCCCCAAGGCCCAGGGGACTTCCGGCTCACTTTCCCAGCAGGCCAGGTCTGGGGCAGGGCTCGTCAGCCCACAAGCAGTGTTCACTCCGTGTCCAGTCAGCTCCTACAGGACTCCCGGTCAGCGCTGTAGGTGCCCGCTACGTCCAGAGAAGGCCGAGAGGAAATCCAGCCCAGGGGCGATGCCCTGCAGGGGACGGGCTCAGCGTCAGACGGCAGCCAGGGGGTGAGGGGGGAGGGGAGCTTGGGGCTTCCTCCTCCCTGCTCGGAGAGCCCACCTGGCCGTGCCCAGGGGAGACCCTGTGTGGTCCCCGGGATCAGACTGGGGTCAACGCCATGCGGGCAGTTAGCAAGGTCTTAAGCCCTCGCTATCTCTCTTGCTCCCCCACCCCCGCCGCCGCCCCTGCTTCCTAAAAGCCCGTTGAGGTAGGTGAGACACCCACAGGGTGTCGGCAGGTGGGGAGGCAGGCAAGCCCCCACCCCTCACCGCACATCACTGCCTTGGCAAGAAAGCCAGGGCCTTTTCATTCTCACGTCACGGAGATTCCAGGGGGTCGGACCCCAAGGAGCATCGCCTCAGCCCCCAGGGGACAGGGAGCGCTGCCTTGCGCGCATGAACACGCAACCCTCGACCTCCCTCCCGACCTGCCCTTCCCAGACCAGGTTTGTGTGGTTTCCGGAAGAAGCCATGTTAGTGAGACCGTCAGGCCCACCTCGTGAATAGCAAAGACGGAACCTCCCTCAAAACTCCAGCAGGGGGCTGGAGTGATAGCACAGTGGGGAGGGTGTTTGCCTTGCACACGGCCGACCCGGGTTCGATTCCCAGCATCCCATATGGTCCCCTGAGCACGGCCAGGGGTAATTCCTGAGTGCAGAGCCAGGAGTGACCCTTGAGCATCGCTGGGTGTGACCCAAAAAGAAAAAAAAAACAAAAAACTCCAGCAGGCCCTCTGAGTATCCGTATTGCACCCCTGTGCATCGCCGGGTGTGACCCCCCACCCAAAAAAAAGCAAAAAAAAAACAAAAACACCTCCATCAGTACAAAAAAAAAAAAAAAGAGAGAGAAAGAAATTGGGCCCCCCAGATTGATAGTACAGCAGGGAGACATTAGTCTTGCACGTGGCCCACCTGAGTTCTATCCAGGTACCCCATAGGGTCCCCTGAGCACCGCCAGGAGCCATTCCTGAGCGCAGAGCCAGGAGGAACCCCAGCGCATCCCCGGGTGTGACCCAACACAGCACAGGAAATTTTTTTATTTTTTGAAGAGCCTGAGCAAGGTCTCTCCGGGGCCCTTCACTCCGAGCTTGCGTCATCTCTGAGAGCTGCTGCGGGGCAGGTGCTCTGGGCAGCCTCTCAAGGCCCAGGGGCACTGCGGACGCCCGCTGTTCTCAGTTCCACATTGATCTCCATGCTCCCGGCAGGGCCGCTGCAGATGGATGACATCACCCACAGAGCCCTGCAGAAACGGGAAGCCCTGGCAGGCAGGCCCGCAGGGGGTGGGGTGGGGCGGGGCACTGCCATGGGGTTGCAGTTCCTAGAAAATCTAGGACAGCCGGTGGGGCCCCCCCCGCACTCCGTCTTCAGCTCACTCTGCCCGCCTCTTGGGACAGGGTTGGCAAGGCACGGGGTTTTTTTTTGGAGGGGGGAGAGGGAGCGGTAAGGGGGTGCACACCCAGTGGGTCCGGGCTTGCTCCCGAGCTCTCAGGAGCAGTGCAGACACTCGGGGGTCGCTCCTGGCAGAGCTTGAGGACCATCTGGGATGCCGGGGGTGGAACCAGGGAGCCGGGCGAGAGTTCAGTGCTCTCTCCACTGCGCTGACTCGGGCCCGTGGGAAACGTGGTTTGAGGGGGTCTGGAGTGAGCAGTGACCGAGGAGGAGGGCCCGCAGCACCCCCGGCTGTCTGTCGCAGAGCCTCCCAGGGCTGGTGCTGACCCTCGATGTGGACGCACGCAGGACCAGCCCAGGGCGGCCCCTGACTTCGGGCAGGCAGGTGTGCGCTCACAGACTCTGCTTCACAGTGTGGCCACACGCAGTGGTTGTCTGCGCTGGTCCTCGGTGCAGAGATCCGAGACTCAGGTCCTAGGAAGCCCCCTGGGTCAAGGGTCAGCTGCGTCCCAGCTGTCCCTCCCCAACTCACCCCCCCCCCCCGCCCCGCCTGCTTCAGTCGCTCAGTGCCGGCTCCTGCCGCAGAACCCTGACAGGGCAGGGCAGGTGGCTCAAGGGGCTGGAGCACGTGTCTAAAAGCCAGAGCCCCAGGTTCGACCCCTGACGGCGTAGGGGTCCCCTGAGCATCACCAGGAGGGACCCCAACACCAGGCTGGGAGTAGCCCCTGAATACAGCTGAATGTGACTAAAAAACGAATGATGATAATCACAGCTGATTAGGTACAACCCAAGAGATTAAATAAACTGAAATACTCTGTGTGTGTGTGTGTGTGTGTGTGTGTGTGTGTGTACTCTGACATTCAAAACATAACGCTGAACAAAAACAGGAAAACAGCACTATAAATACAGCAGGGCTCTACTTATACAAATTTTCAAACCCGAAGCGTGGTTGACTCCGAGGTGGGGGGAGGGGTGGGAGGCAGGAGGATAATGACTGTGTGAGGATGAGGCTGCATTTCTGCACCTGGATTGGGGCTACATGAATAATTCGCTTTATGATTTATGAACTTTGCTCTGGATGTTGTAATCTGTAAAGTGTTTTAAAATATGTGTGCGTGCAAACACATGCAGATGTGAATGGCTACTAACAGGGGTTATCTTGGAGTATGTTGATGGGTCTTTTCTTTTTGCATGTGTTATCTCCGGTGAGTGTGGGTTATGGGTTCCTGTGAAGAGGGAAATAGGAGAAAACAGGGAAAGAAATACTGACCAGGCTGAGGAGAGGGGAAGTGAGGGAGAAAGGAAGAAAAGGAGGGAGGGGAGGAGGGAGGGAGGGAAGAAAGGAGGGAAAAATGAAGGAAGGAAGGAAGGAAGGAAGGAAGGAAGGAAGGAAGGAAGGAAGGAAGGAAGGAAGGAAGGAAGGAAGGAAGGAAGGGAGAATGCAGGGAGGGAGGGAAGGAGGGAAGCAGAGAAGGAGGGAAGGAGGCAGGGAAGGGGGAAGGAAGGAGGGAAGGAGGCAGGGAAGGAGGAAGGAAGGAGGGAAGGAGGAAGGAAGGAAGGAAGGAAGGAGGGAAGGAAGGAAGGAAGGAAGGAAGGAAGGAAGGAAGGAAGGAAGGAAGGAAGGAAGGAAGGAAGGAAGGAAGGAAGGAAGGGAGAATGGAGGGATGGAGGGAAGGAGGGAAGCAGAGAAGGAGGGAAGGAAGGAGGGAAGGAGGAAGGAAGGAAGGAAGGAAGGAAGGAAGGAAGGAAGGAAGGAAGGAAGGAAGGAAGGAAGGAAGGACAGAGAAAGGGAGGGAAGTAGAGAAGGAGGGAAGGAGGGGGGAGGAAATGGGATTTCTGTTTGGCTGCTGGAAGAAGTTCTTGAAACTGTCACAAAGTTCATGGAACAGGGCTGTGCCTTTCCTGGTGGCCTTTGAAACTAGAATAAGGATTTGCGTGGCTTCCTCTGAAGTACAAGAAGAAAGTAGAACACTTTTTTTTTTCTTTTTGGGTCACATTCAGCGATGCACAGGGGTTACTCCTGTCTCCGCACTCAGGAATTACTCCTGGAGGTGCTCGGGGGACCCTATGGGATGCTGGGGATTGAACCCGGGTCGGCCGCGTGCAAGGCAAATGCCCTACCCTCTGTACAATCGGTCCAGCCCACTTTTTGTTTTTTTGATGGGGAATTACACCCGGCAGTGCCCAGGGCTTCGCATGCCTCTGGGTCTGTCACAGGTCAGGCAAGAACCTCAACCCCTGGGCTGTGCCTCCAATCCCAGAGCACAGCTGTTTGTTGGGTTGGTTGGTTTGGGCCCACACAGGCTCTGACTGAGGGACCCCTCCAGGTGGGCTCGGGAACCACAGCTGGACCCGGGACTGCACCAAGCTTGGCTGTGTGCAAGGCAAGCGCCCTGCCTGCTGTGCGCCTCTCAGACCCCAGGACCCCCGTGGAGACTGCTCGGCCTCTGTGCCTGATTCTGTCCTGACTCTGGCCAGGGGGAGATGTGGCGGAGGGGCTTCCTTCAGAGCGAGCGTCCCGCCCGCCCGCCGAGAGCCGGGCGCCTCTTGGGGCTGGTACAGATGCGACTCAGGAACGAGGCTGCATCGGTCCCGTTCACAGCGAGGCCACGGCTCGGACCTGCATGGACCAGCCCCCACGGGGATGGAGACTCGTGAGGCAAGACCCGTGCTGCTGCGTTTCTGTCCCAGCGGACAGACGAGCCGGGGGGCCGACCAGGTCCGTGGGAGGACTGTGAGGGGAGCAGGAGTGCTTTGGTTGTTTGTGTGTTTACAGTTGTGCACAATAATGTCTTACATCAATATTCCAACACCAGCCCCGCCACCAAGACACCTTCCCACCACCATTGTTTCGAATTTTCCCACTACCACCCAAGCCTCCCCAATAGCAGGCCCTAGATAATTTATTTTATATTGCTTGATTTGCATAATTTGCTAAAAATGATCCAAAAATTTTCCTTAAAAGAAAGTAAAGCATGTATTGGGGCCAGAGCGATAGCACAGCGGGGAGAGCATTTGCCTTGTATCCGGCCAACCTGGGTTCAGTCACCGGCATCCCATACAGTCCCCGAGTACCGCCAGGAGTGACTCCTGAGTGCAGAGCCAGGAGT
>NC_073302.1:290897222-290899722 GCF_027595985.1 Sorex araneus
CTCTCCTCTCCTCTCCTCTCCTCTCCTCTCCTCTCCTCTCCTCTCCTCTCCTCTCCTCTCCTCTCCTCTCCTCTCCTCTCCTCTCCTCTCCTCTCCTCTCCTCTCCTCTCCTCTCCTCTCCTCTCTTATTCTCTACTCCTCTCTCTCTCTTCTCTCTCTCATTGTCTCTCTCTCTCTTCCCCTCCCCTCATACCCAGGAGATGCCCACTCAGCCACCGGGAAGCATGCCCAGGAGTGCAGGGTGCCCGGCGCCCGAGTGCCCAGCGCTGTCTGCTCTTGGCTCAGCCGCCAGCGTCCGGGCAGCCGCCTCCCACCCCGACACGGCTCTTAGCCGCGGCCCCTGAGGCCCCATCCATTAACTTCGCCCAGCCTCTCCCGGCCCCAGAACCTCCCTCCCACACCATGTCCCTCCCGCCTCTGCCCTCTGCCCTCTGCCCTCTGCCCTCTACCCTTCTGCACCCTCAGTCTTTCACCGTGTCACCGTGAGACAAGCACCTGCCTCTATCCTTACACACACACACACACACACACACACACACACACACACACAGGCCTGCTCCCGACACCCCCACTGTCGCCCCCACTCCCTCCCGACACCCCCAGCAGCACCTCCTCTCCCCTGCAGCCCTCTCAGGAGCGGTTCCCCCTCTCCTTCCTTTCTCTCCTGCAGGGGTGCTAGCCCCGGGGAGGGCAGAACTGGCTGCCAGACCCGCCCCTTCCCAAGCCGGCTCCCAGGGGCCCTCCCGGTCCCTGCGGGGGGGCTGTGCCCTGTGGCCTGCCCAGACCCCTCTTCCCTCTGGGCTTCTACCTGCCCCCCTCAGTCACTTCCGGGCCCTCCGCCCTCCCCTGAGTCCCAGAGCATCAGTGACTCTGATGGGCCCCAAACCTGTTCTCCGGCTTTTCCTTCTGAGCCCGAGTTGGAAGCCCCCACCCCACTCTCTACCTGCCCCCCCCCCACATCCGCGCCCCTCCGAGCTCAGGTCCTGCCCTGCCCCCGCCTCTCCTCCTGTGCATCCACACTGCCCACCAGGCTGCCCCCTCTCCTCCTGTGCGTCCACACTGCCCTCCAGGCTGCCCCCTCTCCTCCTGTACGTCCACACTGCCCACCAGGCTGCCCCCTCTCCTCCTGTGCGTCCACACTGCCCACCAGGCTGCCCTAGCCCCCAGCCCCCCCCCCCCCCCCCCGCCGTGGCCTTCTCCTGGCTGAGCGGTTAGTCCCACAGGCCTGGAGTATCACGTTCACCTGGGAATGGGCTAGAAATGCAGAGTCCCAGGCTCCACCCAGCTCTGCTAGAAAACAGCGGTGGATGTGTGTGTGTGTGTGTGTGTGTGTGTGTGTGTGTGCGCGCGAGCAATGGATTTACATCTGGTTTTGACATAGGCAGGCAGGCGGTGCCCGTCCGTCTGTCCGTCCGTCCGTCTGTAACTGACCCTGAGGAGGCTGGACCAACCCCTGCAGAAGCTCCTGCAGAAATAAACGTCCAGGAAAGGCATTTCAAAGAGGACCCATCACCACTGGGCAAACCCCCTTGGTAACCTCCCTAACAACGGACTTTGACCTAGAAAGAAGCCGCACAGGGGGGCAGGTTGGAGAAACCCTATAAAGGCCACCCGGAACAAAGGGAGGGCATACGCTGCCCGAGCCCATGTGCTGCTTGCGCCCACGTGGCTGAGCACATGTGGTGCCCGAGCACGTGTGTCGCCCGCTTCTCCCCTCTTGAGCTGCGGCCTTTCATGCTTTCCTGTCTGATGCTGGGGTGTGTCTGGGGCCTCCCTCCGCCCTCGGAGAAGCCCGGGTTCTCTCCTGAGCACCTGACTCTCCACTCTCTCCCACTTTCTCTCCCTCCTTCCCTTCAAAGCCTCCAAATAAAATCTGTAATTTCACTGCCCGTCTACTCCTGAAGTTCCTTTCTGCGAGGCGAGATAAGAACCCAGTCACCCTGGGTCCCGGCTGGCAGAGGCGGATCAGGAGAAAGTGACCGGCTCTCTCCTCCCTGCTTCACATGTCACCGTGGGGCCCACCAACGTCAGTTCCACACTCGGGAATCACTCCTGGTGGGCTTGGGGGACACTGGGGGCGGGGGGGCCCAACCTGTGTCAGCTATGTACAAGGCCAGCGTGTTGGGGCTGGAGGGATAGCACAGCGGGGAGGGTGTTTGCCTTGCATGCGCTGACCCGGGTTCGACTCCCAGCATCCCATAGGGTCCCCTGAGCACCGCCAGGAGTAATTACTGAGTGCAGAGCCAGGAGTAACCCCTGAGCATTGCTGGGTGTGGCCCAAAAGGGAAGAAAAACAAAAAAGCCAGCGTCTCAGCCACTGTACTGTCACTAACCCCTGTCCGAGGGCCTCTGTTAAAAAACTTGACAACTTTTATTGCACTAGAATCTGTTCCCTAAGATGCGCCTTCCTGGGCAGTGTGTGATCCCGAAACCCAAAGAACTCTCCAAACAGCGACAGTTTCCCTCCTCGGTTTCTACTGTTGGGGGGGGGGGTGGTTAG